>NC_140177.1:97984594-98077847 GCF_963971535.1 Notolepis coatsorum
TGTTAAATTACCATAGATGTATCACAACAACACATGATATTGTTCGCTATTCCAGTATATCGTACATCCATTTGTGTAACTGTAAATCCATGTATATTTATTGTATATATTAAAAATAGTGGCTATTTATGTACACTTTAGTTGTGGGTTTTCTTTTCTAATCAGAGTGATCTATCTTGAGAATGTGTTGTATATGCATTTATTTATATTAAATATAACTTATACTTAGTGTTATAAGAAAAGTTATAAGAAAAAGAAAATGAGAATGTGTTGTATATGCATTTATTTATATTTATATTAAATATAACTTATTAATGTTATAAGAAAAAGAAAATGTCCTGTACCCATATACTGTGATTTACAGGTATTTTGGTAAATGGCTGTATTTATATAGCGCTTTTATCCAAAGCGCTTTACAATTTGTTTCTCACATCTTACCCATTCACTCACACATTCACACACAGACGGTGGAGGCAACCATGCAAGGTGCCAACCTGCTCATCAGTGTCTTGCTCAAGGACACTTCGACACGCTGCCCGGGAGGAGCGAGAATCAAACCGGGAACCTCCGGATTACCAGACGACTGCTCTACTCCCAAGCCACTGTCGCCCCCTATTATTAGGTCTATTTTATTATTAGGTATTTTTACTTTGGTCTCTATCACTATACATTTATAGTTAGTGTAATCAATCATTTGACCTGATGTACACTAGAATGTGCAGCATACCATTCTCTGACGTCTCACCCCTTTATGGATGAGGATTGTTGGCATATTTACCTGGGTCACAAAATAACCAACATAGCATGTTTACAAAAGAGGTGGATTATTCTGGTTGCAGAATGACAGCCCTCACTTTTTTCCTCATTCTAGTGACTAGTAGTGACACAACTGTCGGGTCTAGCTCGTATACTGCGTTGGACGGTGGACCACTAAACTAAATGTATCAGCAATAGTAATAATCATGGATTATCGTCATAGTTCTTGTAATCTTCAATCAAGTCAACTGTAAGTAATGCGACGTTATCTATAGCTAATGCTTGCATCACCATGGAGGTCTAAGGTAAATGTGTATCTCATGAACATACTTTTCCACTGCATATTGTAACCCTCTCTGTCTGCTTCTAGATGAAATATTTGTGTTATCTTTAAAAAACAGGTCTATTACCTGTGCGCCAATCGTGGGACCGCAAGTTTCTGCACTGGTTAAGCTTAGGCACTCTTTTGAAGTTGGTTAAGGTTAGAGTTTGTCTTAGAGCATGGCGATAGACGCCTGCCCTTGTCTCCAAGCGGTCTCCCTTTCTCTGTAGTATCCCCACCATGTTGTCATTGTGAAAGTCTGTGTTTGTCCATAAGAAAAAGAGAATTACGTATGTAAAGCACTTTGTGATATATAGGCGCTATATAAAATAAATCTATTATTATTATTATTATTATTATTATTATTATTATTATTATTATTATTATTATTATTATTATTATTATTATTATTATTATTATTATTATTATTATTATTATTATTATTATTATTATTATTATTATTATTATTATTATTATTATTATTATTATTATTATTATTATTATTATTATTATTATCTACCAGGCTACCTAAGCTGCTAGCACACATAGCCTACTGTGTACAGATGGTTTCAAACTGTATTTTAAATTAGAAAGCAAACAAAATAAATGGACAAGAGAAAAAATAAATCTCAATTTTGGTCAGTATTGTCATTTGGACAAGCAAAGCCATTACTTTAAAGGGGAACTCCAACATTTTGGGAAATTAGCTTATTTAACATCTTCCCTGGAGTTAGACAAGAAGATACATACCTTTTTTGTCTCTGTGCGTGCATTTTAGCTTTGGGAATAGACGCTCCGTTAGCATAGCTTAGCTTCATCACTGGAAGTGAGGCAGGACAGTAGCCTTACAGTGCCTTACAGTGTATTGCAAGGTCTGACATTGACCAAATTTGATATGCATGACCTTGGTGGGCTCTAGGTCAACTCCTGAAAAGGGGGTCAATGTCAGACCTTGCAATCAAAAGTTAGGGGGCGCACTGAAATTATGGCAAGGGTTATTAGCCCCCTAACTTTTGATTGCAAAGTCTGACATTGACCCCCTTTTCAGGAGTTGACCTAGAGCCCACCAAGGTCATGCATATCAAGTTTGGTCAATGTCAGACCTTGCAATACACTGTAAGGCACTGTAAGGCTACTGTCCTGCCTCACTTCCAGTGATGAAGCTAAGCTATGCTAACGGAGCGTCTATTCCCAAAGCTAAAATGCACGAACAGAGACAAAAAAGGTATGTATCTTCTTGTCTAACTCCAGGGAAGATGTTAAATAAGCTAATTTCCCAAAATGTTGGAGTTCCCCTTTAAGTTGCAGGCAAGAAAGACAAGTCTGTCCACTGTCTCTGGTTCTAAAGCTTCCCTGTTGCAATAAGTACATATTGATGGATGGATGGATGGAGCACTACAGCTTTCACTGGTTCTGAATTACTTACCGGATGTAACGGTTCTCATTAGCGAGACACAGAAGAGTGACTCTGAACGATAGGTTATGACTATAACCAAGTTCTGTTAGTTAGGGGCGATGCTTGGCATCACACTGCACTATCTCGCGTACGTGCACGCGTACTGAATAAACCACAAATGTACCTCTAATACCAGTATTAGTCTGACCACACCCCTCATCAGCTTACCTTCATAAGCAGGTGTGTGGTCACCTGCTCTCCTCCTTCCCAAGCTTTCACCACAAGGTGAGGTCAAGGGCTGCAGCGGCCGTCTGATGCCAAGCATCGCCCCTAACTAACAGAACTTGGTTATAGTCATAACCTATCGTTCTGTATCGTTAGTGGCTTAGCTTGGCATCACACTGCACAAGGGAGGCCAAGCGGAGCCACTGGCTGACAAATACACCCCGCTGACAGCCCCCCAAAACCATCAGAACAGGGAGGGCCGAGCCCCCCCGACCCCCCCTAATGGAGGGTATCCCCCCTATTAGAGGCTTCACGGGAAGGCGACGGACCCGACCGTGCGAAGAGGCACTCAAGCAACTTAACGCACAGGGTGAGCAGACCGTGGCTTGACCCCACGACTACACACACGCACAACCCGCATGCCACCCGGGAACGAACGGAGGAACAACCTCGTTACTGCCCCCAGAATCACGGGGTCAAGGGCAAACCCAACCCCGTGGCAAGGCCGTAGCAGCGGAGCGCGAAGGAAGACCCAGACCCACCAAAAGGACTGGACTCCCTGGAATGGGGGCCCGGAGAAGTCCATGATGCCAGCATCAAGACCCCACCAGGTGGGCACGTAGTGCCCCGCCCCCCACATCGCCAGCGTATTCGGACAAAGGCCCCCCAGTTACTGCACCTGGTAATCCCAGGCGGTATCCCAACCAAGTACTAACCAGGCCAGAACCTGCTTAGCTTCCGAGATCGGACGAGATCGGGCGTGTTCAGGTCGGTATGGCCGTAAGCCGAGCGGGCCCCGTCCCCCCAACAGTACACCGCCTGGCACACTAACCCTGCAGAACAGACAGTCAGCATGGCCGTAAGCACACAAAAAAGGTTAACCAACGGAAGCAGGCAGCGCACCGGGGAAAAACCAGGCAACAGGCTGTTAACCCTAGCCTGGAGACTGCGGACGAGACAGGCGCCAGAGGGGACAGCTGAACACAGCCGCCCCGGCGGAAGGAGCGTAAGCTGGCGGTGTTGCATGACCAAGCCTCCATTTAAAAACCCCCACCCAGAGGGGTCGAGGCAGAGAAGGCTGACACGATTGGCAGACGTCATGAACGTGCAGGGGCACCCTCAAACGGTGAACCCGGGAGTTGACACTGCTCCAACACACCAGGGAATCAACCACCTCGGTGTTACCCAATGCGGTGGTTGTTCCTATAACCCCTCAAGAAAAAACTCCAAAACACACCTGCGGGTATACACCGGCTATACCGCAGTACAAGTGTTTCAGTTTCCAAAAAGGGTTAACCCAGGCCTACGGGTCGCAAACATCACTTCGGACCGGGCCTGGCGGTACGGGAAGCACAGGGTCACCAGAGGAGGTCAAAAAACCACCCCCACAGGCCCCTCTTCGCCATGCGTGAGAGAGGAGCGAAAAATAATGGAGAACCAGCCCCTAAGCACACCGTACCTGGTATTCCCCGGTGGTCTCCCAACCAAGTACTAACCAGGACCAACCTGTGTAGCGGCCGAGATCCGACGAGATCGAGCGCGTACAGAATGGCATGGCTGTAAGCCATGACGACAGTGCTGAGTAAAAACATACCCAACCAGGGTCTCCATAGCGCTTAACCCTGTGACACCCAGACCGACCTGGCATTTTTCACCCTGAAAAAAGCCCAAGTCCCTCAGGGTACCAGAACAGCAGATCTGCATCCCCGGCGGACAACGGGTTCAACTGACCTGGACCAGCGTGACCAGAACCAGTCCCGTGCCCTAACCACGCCGACATGCCTACTCCAGGAGAAGGGCAGATATGCGTGTTGATCTTAACATGAAAAGAAGGCGCCACCCAGACGTTCGGACGAACCGCGCCTGGTGGCCCACCCCAAGGGCGTGAGACCCCACCACATATGTTCAGATCCATCCCGTCATCATCCCCCAGACATGAACGAGAATCCGTCGACAACCCACCCAGGTCATGGGATGTGGTCGTCGGAAGTGGAAAAACCCCCATCTCAGTTGCTTTATAAAAACGCTGTTTCAACCACAAGCAACCAAGGCGTGCCAGTCAATCGCCTGTTTACAGCGAGCTAGCACTATACGTGCGTCGGGACACACCCCCATCAATGAACAGGCTATTTAGACCTGTCATTGAATCCCCAAGGCGCCCAGGGGAACGACAAGAGGGGTGTGACACTCCCTAACTCCAACACTTCTGGAATAGAAAGAAGGAAGCATCAACAGTATGTATCCCAGTCTACACAGCCGGGGTAAAAAATGTTCACATTTTTACATCCCACCACCCTCCCATAGGAAAGAGACGGGGATCCCCAGAGAGACTTCCCACGCGAGCTGTACAGATTGAAAAGAATATATTGCACCTTGAGCCATGTAAAAAACTGGTTTTAGGGCCTCCGGGGAAGAGGCACTGAACCCATACACACTCAATAAACGAATTGAATCGAATATACATACAATAGAAAAGGACCCTTCTAGAGGGTCCACTCACTTTGACAATCTGAGGAGGAAGGCTCTGTACTCTGATGGAGGCTTCCTCACATGGAAGAAGGAGTCCGAACTCACAGAAGGCCTGAATAGGCGCTTGGTGAGGAGGAGCCCTGACCCCCCCCCCTGAAAACAGATCCATCACATGGACCTGAACAGCACACGGAAGTCCTACCAACAGAGACGCGCACGGTGACGTACTCTATGGCGGGGGAATTCCTGCGGTGCACACGCCCAATATACCAGGCCGTGGGACCAGGAACTCCCTCCCCCCCCCCCCCCCCCCCCCCCCCGTAACGTGCCGAACCGCCACGTGACGGGAACCTTGAAGGACAGGGGGTGTACCCCTGACCGACAGAACAATGGGGAGAGGAAAGGTTACCAGTTCACCCCTTTACGACCCCACACCCATGATACGATGTAACGACAAAAAGAGAATATGACACAGTCATAGTCAGCTCTATGAAGCGTTTCACAGCTCCACACAGCGCATGAGCTAACCTGCTATCTGATTTTTACTAAGGAAAAACACAGAATAGAGAGGGCTCTAAGAACCCCGGTCCAACATACACATGTGCTTCCGTGGCCAGTACAACCCAGTTGTAGGTCACATGACACACACAACCCATCATCACCTACAAAAAATGGCAAAAACACTCAACAGAGGAACGCCGTTTTTTTCACAATGAGAGAATACATCATTCTTGATTAGTATCGACCACAGGCCTTGCTAAGCACACATGACAGCAACCAAACCAATTTCCCTTTAGGAAATAAGTTTCTCCAGCAGATTTAGCACAACCTCAGCAATCAAGCTAAGAGTTACATCGTATCCCTACCACACAAAAGACACAATTAATTTCTCAAAAGCTTCTCTCGAATTGACTATGCATTCGCGTCCCCTAATATGTTTGATAGTTTCGATGTCTCATTGGTTCCCTTGGCTCTCTCAGACCACAAGGGGATTTTCCTTACGGCAACCTTTGGCAGGCTCTCCGCAAGAGCCCCCAGATGGCGTTTTAATTCGACCTTGCTAAAGAACGATGACTTCTGTTCTGAGTTCAGGAGTAAACTAGCTGAATTTTTGCAGATCAACGTTGGCACGGTAGAAGACCCTAGGGTCCTGTGGAACGCATTGAAAGGATTCATCAGGGGTCATGTCACACTATTTGCCTCCAATTTGCGAAAATCCCGGTCAAAAAAGCTAGAAGGACTGGAATCATTATATGCGGACCTATACGCATCCTTGCAAACTGACTATAATGAACGACTAAACACACAACGTAAGATAGTCAAAAAAGAAATAAACTCCATACTTAAACAACAGTCTGAGTTCTTAATACATAGGACAAGACAAAATTACTATTTTCACGGCTCCAGACCTAGCCATCTATTGGCAATGAAAATACGCTCAAATGATCATTTCTCAGATATCCCCTCGATTAGGACGAGCCAGGGTGCAGTCACTACTGATTCGAAAAAGATCAATGACACTTTTAAAGAGTTTTACTCACAGTTATATAGCTCAGAGGGTAATCTGGATGACTCTAGATTTGAATCGTTCATTGGCGGGCTTGAGATACCCCACATTTCTGAGGAAGAGGCCAAGGAACTGGGGAGACCGATTACTCTCGTAGAATTGAGGGAGACTATTGTTGAAATGCAGAGGGGTAAGGCGCCAGGCTGGGATGGTATTCCACCCGAAGTGTATTTAGCTTTCTGGGACCAACTGGGTCCATTGATGCTCGATATGATCAATTACGCTATCGAACAAGGGGAGTTCTCAAGAGATGTCAATATGGCGTTGATTTCTTTACTTCTCAAAAAGGACAAAGATCCCAATGATTGTGGTAGCTATAGACCCTTGAGTCTTCTCGGGGCCGATTTAAAGGTGTTTGCCAAGGTGCTGGCCCGTCGCCTGCAGAGATTTATGTCTGTATTGGTACACTGCGATCAAACTGGTTTTATCCCGGGGCGTCTGGCTGCAGATAATCTTAGGAGGCTGTTGCATGTAATCGATAACAGTAAAGACAATACAACTCCATCCACAGTTCTGTCTTTGGATGCCATGAAGGCGTTTGACAGACTTGAGTGGTCATACCTGTGGAAGGTACTTGAGGTCATGGGTCTTGGAAAGAGTTTTATTCATATGATTAAAGTCCTGTATGCCTCGCCGTCTGCGATGATACTGACAGGCAAAAACTGTTCCACACTCTTTCCAGTCTCCAGATCTTCTAGACAGGGTTGCCCTCTGAGCCCGGGACTGTTCGCGCTTTCCCTCGAACCTTTGGCCCAATTTATTAGGCAATCGGAGGACATCGTCCCCATAATGGTCAACAATACTCCACACAAAATTGCTCTCTATGCGGATGACCTGCTGATTTTCATGGACGACCCCTCCCGGTCGGCCACAAAATTATTGAGGATAATCGACGACTTTGGTAAATTGTCAGGTTTTAAGATTAACTGGAACAAATCAGCCTGCCTACCTCTTAATGAACTGGCCAAGGCGGTACGACTACCAGCTGATATCCCCATAGTAGAACATTTTAAATACCTGGGCATAGAGATATTCCCCACGCTGAACCAAACTACTAAGTACAACTTCACGGGTACTTATGATAAAATACGCCAGGATCTAGACAGGTGGTCGTCCCTTCCTAACTCCTTACAAGCCCGGGCTTCCATAATCAAAATGAACATCCTGCCTAGGATAAATTTTATTAGCTCAATGCTCCCCCTGCCCCCTCCAATAGACCACTGGCGCAAGGTACAATCGATGGTATCTAAGTTTGTCTGGAATAACAAACGCCCGAGAATCAAAAGGGCTACTACTCAACGTAGGAAACAAGATGGGGGCCTCGCAATCCCTGATTTTAAACTTTATTTCTGGTCCTTTTCACTGAGACCTCTGATGTGCTGGCTAGACCCTGTAGAGGCTGTATCGTGGCGCTCCTTAGAAGCGGCGGCGGTGTCTCCGCTAAGATTGCAGGATGTAGTGTACTCCACTGTCTCTATTGCGAAATGCCGGCTGAGGTATGGACCGATCATTACTCACGTGATCCAAACGTGGCGTAATGTACAGAGGTCGTGTGGGGTTAAATGCCCTTGGCACCTGGACTCTCCAATTTTTAATAACCAGCAATTACTTGTTGGACACAAGCCGGTTAATATTCCTCAATGGCAAAGGAGGGGAGTGCATACTCTGGAGGATATTTATGATAAGAACGGCCTCCGTGCGTTTCAGGACTTAAGAGAATTTTATGATCTTCCCGGCGAGTCCTTCTTTCTTTACCTTCAACTAAGGTCAGCACTGAGGGCGCATGGCGTACCGTGGGCTCAAGCTTTGCAACCACACCCCTTCCTCAGGCTCATAGTGGACAGAACGACATCCAGAGGGTTTGTCTCAGACTTTTATACGCTCTTAATTCAATCCACGTATAAAAATTTATCATTGGATACAATCTGGCGTGTGGATATCCCGGAGTTGGACCCCGAGTTTGACTGGGATGATGTTTGGGCAAATGTGGCATTATCTTCCCGCAACCCCAATCACCAGCAAATTAATTTTAATTATATTCATAGGACCTATCTTACACCTAGGAAGCTATTTGCTATGGGACTGATAACCGACTCTCGGTGCACTTTGTGCTCTCAAAAGGCCACTGGCACTTATATGCATATGTATTGGGATTGCCCACCAGTGGCCCGTTTCTGGAGGTCAATAACGGACAAACTTTCAGATCTGTGTGGCTTAACTATCCCATTCACAGCTGTTACGCTACTCCTGAACGATATAACGACACTACCCGCGTCCGTACAACTGAAAAGGGTTGTCCTAGCGGGCGTCACAGCAGCGAAGAAGCTTATAGCAATGAGATGGAAGGAGCCTGAGAAGCTGACAATGATCAACTGGTCCCTAACTCTATTGGATGTGATTTATCTTGAGATATCCACGGCTCGGGTGATTGGGGTAGGGCAGGCTGGCATTGACCTGTGGTTCGCAGCAGCTGAGAAGGTAAGGACCGCCGTGTGCGGCTGAGCGGGGTTGGGGCGCTTGATCGGGGGGGTCCGGCGGTCTCTGGGGAGGGGGAGGAGGAAATGTCTTGTCTGTCTTGGTTTTTGTCTTGTCCTTCTTAACTTTGGCTGGGGGGATTTTAGGGGGGGTTGGTATTTAGCTATTCTGCGCTATATGTCAATTCACATGCCATCTCCCCAAGGGACTAATATTGGCAGACTGATTGACCTGTCAACCAACTTGGAAGAGGAATTTCTTTCTTCTTACACTTTACCGTCTGCGAGTTTGGCAGTCTTGAACATGTGTAAGGGACCTAGGCTATCTACAGTAAATATGCGACAACACTCTCATAAACAATCTTTTAAGTCACTCCACTTTGTAAAGGTGGGGAAAGGTTGCCATGTCTTGAAGACCCCTTTTTGTTATTGAAGTAGCCACCTATATTTGATAGGTTGGACGCTGTTTCTTTTTCTTTTTGTCTTATAATTTATTATTCTGTATTATTGTTGTTATTCTCCTGTGAAGTTATGTTTTTTGTTACTGTGGTTATTGTGTTGTCCTGTTTCATGTAATTAATAATAAAAAAATTTGATCAAAAAAAAAGGAAATAAGTTTCTCCAGCAGATTTAGCACAACCTCAGCAATCAAGCTAAGAGTTACATCGTATCCCTACCACACAAAAGACACAATTAATGCACAACATGTCTGATAGGAGGATGAAAAAGTCCCCAGGGAACCGGGGGGGAAAACACAATCCTCCTATTTTACCCTCAATACGGCCAGTTAAAACAGGAAAACCTGTTAATGTGTGAACACACTGTTCATTGTCATTACAGTCTGAGAAAGAACATTCTTTTACTCACTTGTCACCAAGCATAGCTTCATAGGTTAGTTACCTTAGTTGTGAGTACACGGCCGTGTTTCTCACACAACAACCAGATCATTACATCCCGTTTGCACGGAGAAGCTAACTGCCAGTGACAAAAACAGCTCACACATAACCCGCAACGTATCCTAAATGCATTGTAGCAACACACGTTTTGGGAAAAACACCGTTATTCACAATACATTTAGCAAAGTAAAACCAGAAGACGTGTTATGAGGTCTGGTCAACCCCGTTCCTACCCGGAACGCAGATCAGCGAAGTGCAGTCTCAAGACACCGTAGAAACACAGCCGTCCTGTGTTGTTCGATCCGGGCAGCGTCGCCGCTCTACCCGTCGCAACGGTCCCTTTGTTGATGCAATCCTTGCCGTCCTGGCTCAGGGCAGGGTCGACGAAAACATCCCCTGTCAAGGATGACCTCGTGGTCAAGAGTGTAAAACATGTTAAAATCAAAGCACGTTCAACAGAATAGCATCAAGCTAACGATCAGAAGCGAGCTCACGGCGGCGCGCGAGAAGCTAAGCTACCCCGCGCCAGGCCATGGCCATAGCAGCAAGCTAACGTTACCTAGCGACCACGACATGCTAGCCCCGCAGCTAACAGCTGACTGGCTAATAGTAGGCCCTAAGCAGGCCATGCAGCGATCCAGCAGGCTAACGCAGCAGTTAACAGCTGACTGGCTAACCGTAAGCTATGAACATGTAAACAATGACATAACACTCACCCAGACAGGCCGCCGTTCTGAACCTCTCCTCACTTTTTAAGAGAAAAGAGAAAACAAGATGTCAACACCGCTTCACAACGGTGACTTTACCACATCCGACGGAATCAGCACAGTACCAACTGGCCTGTGTAGCTGACTTTGAACATGAATCTGCCGCTATCGCACATTACATGCACATATCCCCTCGTGAAGGAATACTCTCATTTGGATATGAAAGATGGGGCCTTAACACGGTGACAGAGAGAATCCACTCGTCCAGAACACACAGGGATCACCAGTGTCAATGGTCGCGGCCCACTAGTTAAAACTATAATGGTCTCCAGACCAAGGCCTTCTGTCGCCTAGGTGGCTGAACAAAGGACCCTAGCCTGGGGCCGGTTTCCATAAACTTTGTCAAGTAGCCCCCATAGCACTAACAGACAAGTGGAGCCCGCCAGCAAACACTACTCACCCAACCTGGAACGCACCGCTTCTCACAACAGCGGCATGTCCGACAGTTCAGCTGTGGCCTGACAGGTTTCACCCCAACAAACACAGCAAGGAACTGCAGTTGAGAAGCATGCAGCGGCGTGCTCCCAATACGAAAACCGGTGGAGGGTTTTTAGAATGATCATCATCTTCCAGACACTCCAGTACGAAGACAATATCGCCGTATTTTCTCGAAAATAGTGAGAGAGAAAATAAAGATATGATGTCAACGTATCCTTGTTTCCCAAAGCTGCTCCTAAACCTTTCTTCCATCATGGTGTCAAGTGTGGGGATCTACCGAGGCACTTCTTCCTTGTGGTGAAAGCGAGAAGGAGGAGAGCAGGTGACCACACACCTGCTTATGAAGGTAAGCTGATGAGGGGTGTGGTCAGACTAATACTGGTATTAGAGGTACATTTGTGGTTTATTCAGTACGCGTGCACGTACGCGAGATAGTGCAGTGTGATGCCAAGCTAAGCCACTAACGATACAGAACTGCTTTTCACCATACATGCTGCAGAAGACATACACACATTATGTTAGGCAAACAGGATAATCATTCAGCCAATCGATCTACACTAGGTCAGATTAACACAATTAATTGTTACCCATAGATCCTGACAGAGTATACATATGATGGGGAGGGGACTGTACATTAGAAGGGGGTGGGTGGGAGAGAAATATACATAGGGTTGATTGAATGATTGAAAACTTTATTAACAGTTGTACAGTTTTGCTTGTACAGTGTCTTGTAACTTGTTCTTGTACAGTGTGCCCCCACCCACCCCTCCTACCCCCCCCCCCCCCCACCCAACCTCGTCCAATGTACAGTTTCTACGTCAAATGTATACTTTTTTTTCTGGACTCTTTTCGTATCACAAACAGTACTGTATGTGCAAATCTGGTATGTCATAAATGTATAGATGTAGCAGTACTGTCTATCTGTATGTCATGTATGTCATATATGTTACGATGAATTGAAAATGGGGGACCCTGAAGTAAACAAGACAAAAGTCTTTCTCTGGTCTGCATCCCCTTAACTATTGTATGTATTGAGCTGTACTGTACCCATTCTTATATAGTCAGGTCAGTCAACCAACAAACAAGATTCTCCTCTCTGGTAAACAAGAATACCTTGAAGACTCTTAACAGGAGCACTCGTTCAAGGGTACTACGACTATGCTTGCACCTCATGGTACCAAACCACTTCAAAGGCCCTAAAAACAAGACTACAAACATCACAACAAACTGGTCAGACTACTGCTTGACCTTACTCCTAGAACCCACCTCACCCCTGCCCACTTTGACAACCTAGGATGGCTTAGAGTAGACGACAGAGTACAGCAACTTGCACTGGGCCTGGTCTACAAGATACACTACACCACGATAGCCATGTACATGTCGAAATACTTCCCAAAGGTCAGTGAATACCACGATCACAACACCAGAGGGAGTTCCACAAGTCATGTTCAACCCAGATTCGGCTCAAACAAGGGACTAAACACGTTTCGTAATTATGCAACATCAATGTGGAACGCCCTACCCACAGCCGTAAAAAAAAATGTGAATCCCTACCCACATTCAAAACCGCTCTCAAAGAGCACCTACGGGTGGCTGCAATCTGAAACTGGCCCGGTAAATGTCCAAACCCACCCACCCAACCCCCTCCAATGTACAGTTTCTTCACCCTCGAATGTATATATATATTTTGTATGATCTCTCTCATAAACAGTACTGTATATTTGTATCTTGTATGTCATAAATGTCAGGATGAAACTGTACTGTATATCTGTATGTTATAAATGTCTTGATGAATTGAAAATGATGTAAACAAGACGAAAGTCTTCCTCTGGTCTGCATCCCCTTAACATTTGTGTGTATTGAGCTGTACTGTACCCATTCTGCAATCTGTTAAACATTTTCAATCAATCAATCAAAGGATAATTATCGGGATAAACAGGAGAGAACTGCTCGTTGTTCTGGACGTCTGGCCACCATCAACCTTCAATCAGAGACCTTCATGGCAGCTATTTAGCATCATTTTACAACCGCGTTATGTAGTTAAACATGCCTTGTGTTATTATGATGACTTACCCAGCCATACAATCACTGTTGTGAAGGATCAGATTAAACCGAATATATATATTTATTTATGGATATATATTTAATAGTATTTGAATTGTCATAGTTTGGCACTATACCGTCGAGTGGGACGTATTTCTATTAAGTTAATAATAGTATATTATGTATGGTGCATTGTTCGGTTAGAGTTATAAAGTGAGCAGTACCCCCATCGTTCCTGGCGTTATCTAGAGTCTTAACCAGGCTGGGCAGACCACGTGTGGTGCTTTCATCTGAGGAGTTCTGGGCCAGGACGAGTGGACCTGTACATTGGATTACTTTACCCGGACGACGGCGAGCCCTACACGGCTTGGATTATCTACATGCTTTGGGTGCTTTGATTATGCCATGGATAACAGCCAACACTGCTGAGTGTTGGAACTACCCCCCGAGAGGAGTCCAGGTGAGACGGCGCTCTACCCCGAGTGAGGTCGCCTCACGTCTCTTCGTTGTGGACCGGCAGCTACCGTCTACAAGAGGGCCCAGCTGTATTCATCTGTGGACCGAGGTTCTGTGGGCACCGTGTTCAGCACTCTGAATTCTCCCAAGAAATCGTTGGCCAGATGGGATATCGCCAGCGGCTCTCCTAACCCCCCCCCCTACTGACTTACAACCAGCGGGACCCCCCTTTAGTGTATCCAGCTATAATCATTTAAGTACCATCGCTATAGTTCCCTAAAGAACCAGGTTGTATACTTGCTCCCTGCGTAACCAGAGATTGGACATTCAATGTTGATTTGCCTACGAATACTAATTTGCCTTACAAGTGCATTCAAATCATAAATGTCATTAAGTGAACGTTGTATATACCCTTTGCTATATAAAATATTCGATTTATACATTTGTGTGGACTTCGTTTCATCAGGTGGGAAAGTGTTCATCATATCTATATCATGTACTGTGTGGCCAGTAGTTAAAGTACATACTCGGTAGTGGTTTAATGATACCATACTTATCAATACAGTCAGGGAATTGTACCCCTCAGTTACAATTGGTCCTTCGAGCCGGAGGGTAACTAGTGTAATATTAATATAGTGTTATTAATATTGAAATGGCCTATGATGAACACTCCACGAAACGGTCCTCCTAACGTAGAACGCCCGCGGCGCAGACGACAGACACCTCAGTACTTAGAGGATTACGCTGTCAGTCAACTACCTAGCCTTCGACAAACGGTAAACGCGGTAAAAGTAGAAAGTAAAATTATGTCTGACCTTAACGACCAGGTTACCCCGACCAAAGAGGCCCTAGTGGGTTCTAATGTAACTGACCAAGCTCACGGTGGGGACCAGGAGGGAGCTGACATGCCTTTACCCCCCGCCAATACCGAAGAAGTAGTCCCCGACCAGCCCCGGGAGGAAGACAACCCTACAGAGAGAGAACTCTGCACAGAAGAAAAGGAGGAGAGCGCAGAGGAAATAGAGCTCCAGGACTCCCCAACGAGTACAGCCAGGAGCGGCTCACCTCTACAACCGTCTTCCCCCAGCGAAGCGGAGAGGATGCTATCACAGGCGTTCCTCGTCAGCCTGACAGCCTCTACCGAACGCGATCGACTTCAGGGTGAACGCGATCGACTCCAGGGTGAACGCGATCGACTCCAAGCACAGACGCTTAGCGAGCGCGAACAACTCCAAGCGCAACAACGGAGCGAAGAAGAGCGCATACGCCTGGAGATGAGACGCCTTCAGACGGAAGAGAATATGGCAAGAGACCGGGCCGACGCCCAGCGCACCGCTGCCGGTGCCCAAAGAGAAGCAGATCTCACCAAGCGCGAAGCCGAGCGCGACAGACTACAAGCCGAGCGCGACAAGTTACAAGCGCAGCTAATGGAGCAGCTGATCCTCAAGGCAACACCCTCTCCCTCCGCCAGGGGTTCAAGGAATTCGTCGAGACAACAGTCAAGGGCAGCGTCTCCTAACCGAGCAAGCGACCCTGAACTTGACCAACAGACCAAGCCTATACCCCCCGCAGACCCCCTTCCCAGACCGGTCCAAGCGAGACCCAGCTACAAGGAAGGAGCAGCATACACTGCGGAGAAGCTAAATAAACGACTACAGGATCTAGAGGACCTGATAGAAGAAGAAGAGGGAGAGGAGGAGAACCAAGCCCGACGACAGCACAGTACTCCACCGGACCAAGAGGTCCAGTACAGCCCAGGCTATACCCCCGCGGCGCTGCGCTACAGACCCCCGACTCTATTCACGGGTGAGCACGACGCACGACCAGCCCCGAGGAATAGCACCTGGACCAGCGGGCCATGGTACCCTGCCGGTACCAGCCCACAGAGAGGCGCAAGAGGAGACTCGCCTAGGAGGTCTCTCCCCCAACGCTCGCCGATGTATCAGCCATCCACGGCGTCATACATTGCCACGCCGACGTTTCCAGACTTCACCTATGAGAATCGAGCACAGTACACGGAGCTCCGGATGTGCTTAGAGACAATGATGGTGGATGTCGCTGATGAACGCCACAAGTATGCAATACTACTGAAGCACCTGAAAGTACCGCGAGTGCACAATATAGCGCTAGCCTATGCCACCTCTACGACCCCATACACCGCGGCTCTAGCAGCGCTGGACCAGAGATATGGACGTATATGGGATTACGTAATCCAAGAGATAAGGCACATTGATCGCCTACCCCCAGCAACAGACAATCGCTCATTAGACGACCTGTCTATAAAAGTGCAGTCCCTGGTAGGGATGCTGGGAGCGCAACAAGAAAAGGGTATGCACGAGCTATACGCCAACTCTAACGTCGAGAGGATTTTAGAGAAGCTGCCACCCGCCAGACAAGAGCGCTTCAGGCGGCAGAGAGACCACCGTGATCCCAACGGTCCCGAACCATCCCTCCTCGATCTAGCCGACTTCCTGGCGAGAGAAGTCAGCAGCTTACGACTGGATACGTTCGTGCGGAGCACGCCAAGCTCCAGAGAGGGACCCAGGAGAATAAACAATGGAAGAAGATCGGTGACTGTCATGCACCAATCCGAATCAGTACCGAGCAGTAAGAACCACAGTACCCCCTCGAGAAAAGAGAAGTGGAAGATGGTGTGCCCGTACTGCGAGAAGGAACACTGGCTGTCACAATGTGACCTGTTCACAAAGATGAATGCAGAAGAAGTGAGTCAATGGATAAAGTCCAACAGGCGCTGTTACCGATGTGCGCGCAGTCACATGGCAGCCGAATGCCGCCTAAAGAAGAGGTGCAGTCGGTGTGACGGAGCCCATCTAGATGTACTACACGACAGTAACAGAAGAAAGCCTGCACCTGCACCATCGAGCAGCACCAAGGCAAGTGTCATGTACATTGACCCCGCCAGCAGCAGCGGCGCCCAAGTGCTCTTAAAGGTAGTCCGTGTAACATTGAGCTACCAAGATAAAGTCATGGACACTTACGCCGTCCTTGATGACGGGTCAGAGAAGACCCTTCTGCTCGCGTCCGCTGCGGCCCAGCTGGGACTGCGGGGGAGCGAGAACCAAATGACGATTCGGACAATAAGAAGAGATTTAAAGACGATAAAGGGCGAGAATGTCTCCTTCACTATCGCAGCAAGCGGGCAGCCAGAGCGACGGTATAGGATTACAAATGCTTTCACCAGCCAAGAAATAGGACTATCACAGTACACCTACCCCATCGCCAAGCTGATGGATAAATATGTGCACCTGCGTCAACTACCTATCCCGCTCATAGACGGCGCCACCCCGACCCTGCTGATAGGCTCCGACCATGCAGACCTCATCGTCCCGATAGACCGGGTCCATACAGGACCCCGAGGCTGTCCTGCAGCAGTCGAGACCCGCCTAGGGTGGACACTACAAGGCCCCCTCGCTAAATCTCTCAACCGAACAGCAGCCACTAGCTGCCTCCACTCCAGAGCGACAGAAGAAGACACCACTCTCCTGCAGCATGTCGAGAGGCTATGGACACTAGAGACAATGCCCTTTAAGAACGAAAAGAAAGACATTCGTTCTAAAGAAGACATTTACGCCATAAACCTCCTCGAGCAAGGGACAAAGGGAGTCACAGTCGGCGGAGTGATGAGATATGCAACTCCACTCCTGAGGCGAGAGGGAATGCCCACCTTTCACGCAAAGAAAGACGCCACGGAGCGGTATCTATTGAACACAGAGCGGCGCCTAGCCAAAGACCCCGCTCAAGAGAGTGTGTACCGCGCTGAGATTGAGAAGCTAATCACAGCGGGACACGTGACAAAGATTGACATTAAAGAGGCCGATCAGACGACCGAATCATGGTACGTGCCGCACCACAAGGTCCACCACAACGGCAAGGATCGCATTGTGTTCAACTGCAGCTACCAGATCGGATCCCAAAATCTGAATAAAGAGCTCTTGCCCGGCCCCACACTCGGCCCCTCTCTACTAGGCGTGCTACTACGCTTCCGCCAGGACAAGGTGGCTATCAGCGGGGATATCAAAGGGATGTTCCTGCAGGTGAGACTAGTGGAGGAGGACAAGCCCCTGCTGCGGTTCCTATGGAGAGAGAGGATCGGAGATGAGCACCCAGCCATCTACCAGTGGGAAGTCCTCCCCTTCGGAACCACATGCAGCCCGTGCTGTGCTACATTTGCACTACAGAAACACGTCGCAGAGGACCCAGCAGCAGATGAAGAGGTCCGACACAGTGTGAAGAACAGTTTCTACGTGGACAACTGTTTACAAAGCGTTTCGACTCAAGAAGAAGCCGAGGTTCTCCTACTCAAGCTACGCGCCTCCCTGATCAAAGGCGGCTTTGATCTCAGGCAGTGGGCCAGCAGTGACCCGCACGTATTGCGCAGCCTCTCCCCCGCGGACAAGGCTGCCAGCAGCGAGACCTGGATGGCGACCATCCCAGGAGAAGCCCAAGAAATGACACTAGGACTAGTCTGGCGCTTCAAAACAGACTCGCTCCACTATAGACACAAACCCCTGACCACGGAGCAGGAAAGGTCGACGGCGATACCGACCACCAGACGGAGTGTGTACAGAACACTCGCCAGACAATATGACCCGTTGGGATGTATTCTACCTTACACCAGCAGGGCAAAGATGATTGTACGAGCACTATGGGACAAGGACCAGGGCTGGGACGACCCAATACCCGCACACCTTGCCTCCACATGGAGAGAGTGGGAGACGGAGCTCCGCTCACTCCCAGGCGTCAATATACGCCGCAGCTACTTCCCACCCACAGTGAGGCCAGAGACATGCAAGATGGATCTACACGTCTTCAGTGACGCCTCCGAAGTAGCCTATGGATCGGTGGCCTACTTGCGTGCCCAAGAGAAGGGAGGAGAGATACACACTGCTTTCATCCTGGCTCGCTCAAGAATAGCCCCACGAAAGCAACAATCTATCCCGCGTCTAGAGCTCTGCGCAGCCCTAGCAGGAGCGCATCTAGCCACGTTAATCCAACGTGAACTCACCATTCCGGTGCACAGAACAATCTTGTGGTCAGATTCCACGACAGTACTCACATGGATCAAGTCTGATTCATGCAGATACAAGGTCTTCGTGGGAGTCAGAGTCACCGAGATTCAAGAGCTAACAGAAGCAGCGAGCTGGCGGTATGTGGACACCAAACACAACCCAGCTGACGTCATCACCCGGGGAATGTCCCTAGATGACCTCACCCGTCGCAACATCTACAGTGACGGACCCGAGTTCCTCAAGCTCCCGGAAGAAGAGTGGCCTACGCCCACCCCACGGGAAGCGAGTAAAGAGGAGGCTGAGAACAAGAAACCTATGTTCTGTGGACTGAGCACAGTCGCCTCCACAGACCCCAACATAGATGATTGCATTACCCTACAGAGTGCGCAGCTAAAGACATTCCTGTGGCACCACCCAGAGATTCAGTCCACTGCCGACATTTCAGCAGCTGACTACGAAGAAGCAGAACTTCTTCTACTACAACGAGCCCAGAGAGACTCGTTCCCCGATGAGCTAGACTGTCTACAGGGAGGAAAGCCCGTCCCATCAGACAGCAGACTGCTCCACCTGGCACCCGAGAGCGACGCCCATAATCTCATCAGAGTGGGTGGTCGTCTGCGGAGAGCCCCCGACCTACCGGATGGCGTTAAGTACCCGATAGTCTTGAACAGCCGACACAAGGTCACAGAGCTGATCATAAAGAAATACGACGAGGATGTACACCACGCAGGAGCAGAGAGAGTCTTCGCGGAGATCAGACGTCGCTATTGGATACTTCAAGGAAGAGAAGCAGTGCGACGCTTCCAGCGAACCTGTCTAGACTGCCGAAAGTGGCGCGCGCAGCCCAGCATACCCCGGATGGCTGACCTACCTCCCTGTCGCCTCCGACTCGGCGACAAGCCATTCCACTCCACAGGCATGGACTGTTTTGGCCCGTTGTATATAAAGAAAGGAAGAGGAACCGAGAAGCGGTGGGGTATTGTATTCAAATGCATGACCACCAGAGCGATACATATCGAACTCCTTTCAACCATGAGCACAGACTCATTCCTTATGGCCTTCCGAAGATTCACATCACGGAAAGGAAAACCGTCTACATTGTTGTCTGATCACGGGACAAACTTCAAAGGCGGAGAAAGAGAGCTGAGAGAGAGCTTCCAAGCTATGGGCCCAGAACTTAAGACCCACCTCGCTCCATCCCAGATTGACTTCCAGTTTAATCCCCTGAACGCACCCCACTTCGGTGGAACCTGGGAACGAGAAGTACGTTCTATAAAGACAGCCCTGTACGCCGTGCTTGGGGCCCAGACTGTGGCGGAAGAAGTCCTGATGACAGTCCTCACGGAGATCGAGGGAGTATTGAACTCCAAGCCCCTCGGCTACGTCTCCAGTGATGTAGCAGATGTCGACCCAGTCACCCCCAACACACTCTTGATGGGGCGGCTGGACCCCGCGCTACCCCAGACAATGTACAGGCCTGAAGAAGCGAACGGCCGAAGAATGTGGAGGTACAGTCAAGTACTAGCTGACAAGTTTTGGAACAGCTTTCTACTCCACTACCTACCGTCTCTACAGACCCGCCAGAAGTGGGTAAAAGAGAGAGACAATTTGACAGAAAGAACAGTCGTCATGATTATCGACCAGTCACTACCCAGAGCTATGTGGCCGGCTGGCCGCGTAAGCAAAGTGATCACCGGTGCCGATGGCAAGGTCCGAGCAGCTGAAGTGCTCGTCCAAGGGCGAACTTACACACGACCCGTGGCGAGGCTAATAGAACTGCCCAGACTCCCAGACACTATCGATGACGACCATGACCCCACGACTTTGTGAGTTGACTGACCCTTACAGCGGACCTTGAGTGGTAGACAGTGCGGTTAATATGTCTCTGCTTAGCTAATTAGGTGGGACTAATTAGGGGGCGGCTGTATTGAAGGATCAGATTAAACCGAATATATATATTTATTTATGGATATATATTTAATAGTATTTGTATATCGTTTGATATCCCTTGTATATTCCTTGTACATATACACTGAATATCCCTTTAGTCTACTAACAGCCCATAATAGTTTCATTCTACCATTGGACAAGAACCTGGCGCCAGCAGCCAAGCCCCTTGGTTCAAGTTCAATCGTGCCGACGAACATGTCGTTACAAGTCCGGTTCAGCGTAGGAATACGTCTGGCGAAATACGAATGGTACTATTTGTTCACAGCGCATATATATATGGCGCAAGTAAAGTAGAACTTTCTTTTAGTCCATTAGTCCTTTACCCTCCAACCTAGTAACAGACGTGAAGCCTCACCCACGACCCACGTGTGGTGCAGTATGGCCTACTTGGCCTCAGAATAGGCATTGAGACATCGTGTGGATTAATAGTTGAATTGTCATAGTTTGGCACTATACCGTCGAGTGGGACGTATTTCTATTAAGTTATAATAGTCTATTATGTATGGTGCATCGTTCGGTTAGAGTTATAAAGTGAGCAGTACCCCCATCGTTCCTGGCGTTATCTAGAGTCTTAACCAGGCTGGGCAGACCACGTGTGGTGCTTTCATCCGAGGAGTTCTGGGCCAGGACGAGTGGACCTGTACATTGGATTACTTTACCCGGACGACGGCGAGCCCTACACGGCTTGGATTATCTACATGCTTTGGGTGCTTTGATTATGCCATGGATAACAGCCAACACTGCTGAGTGTTGGAACTACCCCCCGAGAGGAGTCCAGGTGAGACGGCGCTCTACCCCGAGTGAGGTCGCCTCACGTCTCTTCGTTGTGGACCGGCAGCTACAGTCTACAAGAGGGCCCAGCTGTATTCATCTGTGGACCGAGGTTCTGTGGGCACCGTGTTCAGCACTCTGAATTCTCCCAAGAAATCGTTGGCCAGATGGGATATCGCCAGCGGCTCTCCTAACCCCCCCCCCCTACTGACTTACATCCAGCGGGACCCCCCTTTAGTGTATCCAGCTATAATCATTGAAGTACCATCGCTATAGTTCCCTAAAGAACCATGTTGTATACTTGCTCCCTGCGTAACCAGAGATTGGACATTCAATGTTGATTTGCCTACGAATACTCATTTGCCTTACAAGTGCATTCAAATGTCATAAATGTCAAATGACATAAATGTCATTAAGTGAACGTTGTATATACCCTTTGCTATATAAAATATTCGATTTATACATTTGTGTGGACTTCGTTTCATCAGGTGGGAAAGTGTTCATCATATCTATATCATGTACTGTGTGGCCAGTAGTTAAAGTACATACTCGGTAGTGGTTTAATGATACCATACTTATCAATACAGTCAGGGAATTGTACCCCTCAGTTACAATCACAATGTGAACTTCTCCATTTCGTTTTCGCCATGATCCACGTTTTCAGCGGTGTTGCACCAGAACGCTGAGAATGGTTCACCTAGTTGCAAGGTAGAAAATATTAGCTAACGTTTAGCCAGCTAACGTTTAGCGCATAGCCTGACGCCAGTGGTGTATCCATGTACATTAGAGTTGAAATAGCAATATACAGGGTTTGTACACCTTTTCCAAGGCAAAATGCAAGCACTTTTCAAGCATTTTCAAGGTGCATTTTCAAGATTTTCCAGCATCTTATGCGGCTGTGGTAAATTAAATATTTACTCAAAATGATTATTTCTCTTCTTCCATGTTATTGTGCTAAACAACCAAAATTATGTAGACTTGGCATCATATATAACCTGGCTGAGCCGATCTGTTATGCAGTAACGTACTGTATATCTGTATGTCATAAATGTCATGATGAATTGAACATGGGGGACCCTGATGTAAACAAGACGAAAGTCTTTCTCTGGTCTGCATCCCCCTAACAATTGTGTGTATTGAGCCGTACTGTATTGTACCCATTCTGCAATCTGTTAATAAAGTTTTCAATCAATCAATCAATTAATCAACTCCACTGCAAGCTACTCCACTGGTTGCTCTGGCTCTCACTACACTGCTGGTTGTTGATGTGGATGTAGCTGTGCTGCTTGATGCATTGCTTGTCTGCTGGAAATAATCCACTAATGCAGGACCTGGATTTAGACGTGCTTTCATCAGAATTTGATGCTTCTTCCCTAAATAAAAAGGAGCAGCATGTTATAAATAAAACAACGTGTTTTATTAATTTAATCTCACTGGTTGCACTTAACTTTAAGAGTGTTTATTGTTTAATGTTGACATCTAATGCCTATGAATTTTAGAGCCTAATGATGGCCTGGAATGAACTAACTACCTTAACATTATTATCCATGTAATTAACTGTAAAGTTCACGTTAGCTGTTAGATTGCATATTCCATAAATAAACATGCTAAAATTGGCCTGGCTCGTCACGTTTGATTGAAAACGTTATTAACAGATTGCAGAATGGGTACAATACAGTACGGCTCAATACACACAATTGTTAAATGGATGCAGACCAGAGAAAGACTTTCGTCTTGTTTACATCAGGGACCCCCATTTTCAATTCATCATAACATACACGACATACAGGTAGACAGTATACTGCGTTCCAACCTACAACTGCTCCACACCAGTTTCACACCAGTCTCCGTAAATGTTCCGTTATAAAAATAAAATACCATTTCAATACACAACAAGTTTTCGTGTTTTGAAATACATGAAAGGAAATTAGCTAACATTGATTTGCCTAACGTTAAGCTATGCTACATGCTACAACACTGCGGTGAAAAACAGAGTCCGGTAAACACGAGTTTGTAATTCCAATAGTGTATTCTGCCTGTTTGTAGCATCCCTGGGAGAGTGATGGATGGACTCCTTTACTGGTGTTTCATGAATGTTTATTTCAATTCACAACGGAAGAGCTGAAGTGAAAAGACAGAGAAAGACAAAGAAAAGATACTCAGATATATATACATTATATACATTAGTGCCACATTCACATTGTTCAATAAGCTAACATAACACTTGACACAAATGGCTTCCAATAACAGTGACATAGCCAATACATTAAATGAATACAAATATAAAGTAAACAGCCCATATCAATAAATAGGACAAATAGACATCCCAGTACCTTGTCCTCTCTCTCTCCAACAGGGGCTTAACCATAACCCACATGAAAGTCTTCTTTTCCAGATCTACAATCAAAACAAAAACTCTTAAAATGCTGGTACACTGGACCTTATTAAATGTGTAGACAAGCTAGCAATTTGCAATGACCAAGTTAGCTAGAAAACAACGTATTTTCACAGTAGCAGGAATAACTTTAAGTTGTCAAAACACAAACAAAAGTGAATTCAAACCAACATTAAAACCATAGAAAGTGCACAGCAGTTACCTTGTAGACCATTTCCATATAACAAAAGAATAAAGAAGATATTCACGGAGAACTCTCTTTCCTTGTAGCCGCCCGTAATCTAACGTTCATTTGGACCGTCAAGCTGAGCTCATGCTCGCGGTATCTGCTTCCGGTTAGCTACTTCCGGTTTGGCGGTGCTTCAAAATAAAGGTTCCCTATCACACACAAGCTGAATGACGCTACCTGGAGGGTCGTTTACACTGTTACTTGACTATTTCGATTATTGAAGTGGTATTTTTATAACAAACATTTACGGAGACAGGTGGCGAGCCAGGCCGATACACGTTAATAACACCCATGGCTCAGTGGCTCACCTTTCAACGTGGCTCGAACGTGCAGACTCCCACATAGTAAAAATCCTTTCTGCATATTTTGCACACGGCTACTCGAGGATGTTCTCCTCTTTTTAACCATGAATTATATTTGATATCTCCGAACCAGAGCTCATTAAAACGGCAGCCTCCCGGCATTTTGACCACACACACGTGCGCTGTTCTCAGATGGCACAGGTAAAAACACTACGGGTCGAGCCGAGCCACATTTCATTTTGCGTGAAAGGCGAAAGCAAAAATAGGCTCGAGAGTCGCTCCGACTTATTTTATTTCTTTGTCTAAAAACCTAACTATTCAGTCAGATAGCGATTTATTATTAAAGTATAAAGTGCAATTACAATTTCAATAACTTTCCAGCACGTTATACACAATTCAAGCACATTTAAAACCTTGAAAACAGCACATTGAAATACAAGCATTTAAGGATTTCCAGCACCCGTACGAACCCTGAATATAAAAGAGTGATTCTCAAGTAGATTTACTCACCCGCGCAAAAACAAGACGACAGTCATTCAATGCTGCTTTCGATCCAGATATCTATGGTTGACCCAACCACACACCAAATAGTTATAAGCCTCCATTGGCTAGCCGTGTAGTAGTAGGTCTGTCTGGAGGACGAGGTAATTTGTTATGTCAATCGCCTCAACGCCAGGCAAATCGGTCAAGACGCGAGAAAAATCGATTTTCCTCAGCATGTACGGATCATATCCAATATGTTTTGAGATTTTCTGATGATACCTAGTGCGTGTAGCCGTGTAGGTAGGCTCGTCCAACGTTTTTGCGTATTGACTTTCCATTGTTTTGAATCACTGTTCGGGACTTGACTTCCTGCCCCCGGCGAGTTTCGCGCGTCATCAAAATCACGTGACTGCAATCACATGACTGCAATCAAGCTAGCACACACACGCGTGCAGTACACACGCGTGCAAACACGTGCAACAATACACACGCGTGCAAACACGTGCACACATACACACGCGTGCAAACACGTGCAACCATACACACGCGTGCAAACACGTGCACACATACACACGCGTGCTAACACGTGCAACCATACACACGCGTGCAAACACGTGCACACATACACACGCGTGCAAACCCGTGCAACCATACACACGCGTGCAAACACGTGCAACCATACACACGCGTGCAAACACGTGCACACATACACACGCGTGCCCACGCGTGCACACATACACACGCGTACACACACTTTTTTTTTTTTTTTTTTTTTTTTTATAAAAAAGAAATTACTGCAAAAACGAATCTGTGAGACAGGATATGGTCGATGACAGATTACTTAATTCAGGGTTTAACATGATTTGTTGAGCTTCCTCTGGTGTTGTGGTTGTGGTATTCACTGACGTTTGTGAAGTATTTTGACATGTACATGGGTACCTTAGTCATATAGTGTATCTTGTAGACCAGGCCCATTGCAAGTTGCTGTACTCTGTCGTCTACTCTAAGCCATCCTAGGTTGTCAAAGTGTGCAGGGGTGAGGTGGGTTCTAGGGGTAAGGTCAAGTAGTAGTCTGACTAGTTTGTTTTGTGATATTTGTAATCTTGTTTTTAGCGCCTTTGAGGTGCTTTGGTACCATGAGGTGCAAGCATAGTCGTAGTACCCTTGAATGAGTGCTCCTGCCAGAGTCTTCAGGGTATTCTTGTTTACCAGAGAGGAGATCCGGTACAAGAATCTAGTTCGTTGGTTGACTTTTTTAATGCTATGTAAATACATGTTCACAACAAAGAAATGTATTTTGTTTTTAATTCTAAACGAATATGTATATTTCCCCCATGGGCTACAGGTCATATGTATTGTCATTTCACTTCTACATACATGCTATATAAATAGCCTATTGTTCAATTATGTATTGAATGATTATGCAAGCATTTGAGAGTAGCCACACCATTATACCCCAGAAAAATTATCAAAGGATTAATACTTTTTACGTGGACTTTTGGTACAGGATGGAAAGGGAATTCATCAAGGGCCCATCTAGCTGGATTTTGACAGTTGCTCACATAAAGAAAGGCTGCACCAAGTTCCTGTATTTTAAAATGTAAGGCTGCAATTCGAAACTGGCCACCGTAAATGTCCAAACCCCCCACCCCCACCCCCTCCTAATAGACAGTCTCCTCCCCACCGCATGTATATATTCTCTCCCCGCCGTATATGTATATTTCTCTCCCACCCACCCACCCCCTCCTAATGTACAGTCCCCTCCCCATCTATACTCTGTCAGGATCTATGAGTAACAGTACTGTATATTTGAATACCTTATATGTCACAAATGTATCAGTACTAAATACCTATATGTCCCTATGCCATAAATGTCATGTATGTTGAGTATGTCATAAATGTCAATATGAAATGAAAATGGGGGACCCTGATGTAAACAAGACAAACGTCTTTCTCTGGTCTGCATCCCCTTAACAATTGTGTGTATTGAGCCGTACTGTATTGTACCCATTCTGCAATCTGTTAAATAAAGTTTTCATTCATTCATTCATTCATTCATTCATTCATAGCAGTCAATGTATTCCTACGCTTCACTGCCCCCTGGTGGAATCTTAGGGGAACAGTATACAACGAAATTTCAGGGGAGCTCCCACAGACCGTAGTACAATATATACATACATGAAACACATAACACTGTACATATAACAGAATATTTTAAATAATAAAGTGCATGATGAGCGGTAACATAGTGGTTTATCAAGTCCAGGTAAGTGCATGGTGCACGTGAGGAGACAGTCAATCAGCGTTTAACAGTCTGACTGCTTGGGGGAAAAAGCTGTTCATAAGTCTTCAACTCTGTATGTATGGACCGGTATCTCCTCCCTGAGGGAAGGAGCTGAAAGAGGTGATGTGCTGGATGAGACAGACTGGTCCTTGATAATACACTTGGAGCGGTGGAGGCAGCGGGAGGTGAAGACGGAGGTGATGTTTGTTAGAGGAGTCCCGACGATCGTGCCTGCCGCCTTCACCACCCTCTGTAGAGCCTCTTGCTCTGCCTTTGTGCAGCTGGAGAACCACACAGACTGAGTGAGAGTGGTTTTGAAAGTGGGTAGAGATTCACATTACTTTACAGCTTTGAAGGGAGCTGGATCTTTTAAGAATGTATTAATCATCTACCAAAGTGTGAATAAAAAGATATAGGTATATTTTAAGTAATCTGTCATCGACCATATCCTGTCCCCGAATACTCACAGATTCGTTCTTGCAGCAAAAAAAAAAAAAAAATAATAATAATAATCATAATAATAAAAAAAACATAAAAAAAAAGAAAAAAAAAAACGTGCACGCGTGTGTATGTGTGCACGCGTGGGCACGCGTGTGTATGTGTGTATGTGTTTGCACGCGTGTGTATGGTTGCACGTGTTTGCACGCGTGTGTATGTGTGCACGTGTTTGCACGCGTGTGTATGGTTGCACGTGTTTGCACGCGTGTGTATGAGTGCACGTGTTTGCACGCGTGTGTATGGTTGCACGTGTTTGCACGCGTGTGTATGAGTGCACGTGTTTGCGTGTGTATGGTTGCACATGTTTGCACGCGTGTGTATGTGTGCACGTGTTGAGTGCATGTTTTTGAGCATGTGTGTGCATGTGTGTGCACGCGTGTGTATGTGTGCACGTGTTGAGTGCATGTTTTTGAGCATGTGTGTGCACGTGTGTGCACGCGTCTGTATGTGTGCACGTGATGAGTGCATGTGTGTGCACGCGTAGCAGTGTGTGCACGCGGTGTGCACGCGGAGCAGTGATGCGGTGAGTGGATCGTTCGTTCGCTGTGCGACTTGTTTCATCCCCCATACGCACACACACACACACACACACACACACTCATAAGCAAACCATATCCCCTTCAGGCTCAGTAAATGGTCTCTGTCTCTTGGGACTCTGTCCCTGCTGTCTCTACCCTCTGGCACACAAACACACACGCACGCACGCACACACACACACACACACACACACACACACACACACACACACACACACACACACACACACACACACACACACACACACACACACACAAACACACACACACACACACACACACACACACACACACACACACACACACACACACACACTGCCCTGCTCTCTCACCAAATGGCTATCAGTTTGATGATCAGCCATTTCCAAAGTCAACAGATGTGAACCACTTTAGGATGGATTGCAGACACACTCCTGCTCTTTCAGATGTGCAATGCAATAATAACAGTCCCCGGGACGGGGCGTCACACTATACTAGCTTTTAAACCACAGTGGCTCCCTTTTCCTTTTTTTCCCCTTTGCCAGGTTTTAAAAGATAGCGGTGCTTTTTGTTGTTGTTGTTGTTGTTGTTGTTGTTGTTGTTGTTGTTGTTGTTGTTGTTGTTGTTGTTGTTGTTGTTGTATCCCCCCCCCCTTTATATCCTCCCAGAGTTTCCGTTTGTGTAAATAGTTTTTCACCGTCTGATTGTGGAATTGTAAAAAAAGGAACGAAAAAAGAGTTACATTTTTTTTACGTGTTTTACTCACTCTTAAAAATGGTGGATTGCATGAAAGGAAGACTCACTGTGGAATAGTACTAACGTTACTATGACTAGTTTATAGACGAATCTGTGAAGACCAATTGAACACATACCTTTGACTAAGATGTTTTATTGAATTCTGCACAGCAGTAGTTTGTTTTTATTTCAAAAGTATTATATTTATATGATATGATATTTTTATAATAATAATAATGCAGGACCTGTCGCAGAGGTCTTTAATTGGGATGCAATTATCCTCAATGTTAGCGGTTAGCACACACGGTTAGCACACACACACACCGGAACACACACGCATGCATTGTTTTTGTAGGATCGCAGATGCGATACTCCTCTGCGCTTAACCCATCCCGTCGCCCTACCCCCCAAGGGCAGCCGGGAGCAGACGAGGGCTGTGGCGTGAGCTACGGTCGGGAACCATCCAAGTGCTCCTGCCTGTCTTTGTCATGGACGCGACAGCGTTAGCGATCTGTTGTTTTGCCAGTTTTTCCATTGGGTTTCTCTTATCGGGGGGGGGGGACCCTTGCTAGCACGGGGAGAACATGCAAACTCCACACAGAAAGGCCCGGGAGATACCCCACTTGGGTAACTGGCATCATGGAAACCTGATCCCCAAGCGGGAATCGAACCCTGGACCTTCTTGCTGTGAGGCGACAGTGTTAACCACTACACCACCGTGCCGCTGATATGATATTTTTATATGATATGATATTCACTTCCTGTAACAAATATACAAGAGCCAGAACCTAAGCGCAGACACAGAGCGATATGAGACGAGGAATGGAGTAAAACCCAACAGCGGGTATATTTATTAAAGGGCATCGGGTTTACCATTCTTAGGCCCTGTCCACGCGAATGCAGGGTTTTATGTAACCGTGATTTAATGTGCGCAGTTGCACTGTTCGTCCACACGCATCCGGGTTTTTGGAACACTGCAACCGTGCTCATTTAAAGGGGACATGCATTGCTATTCCTTGCACTATTTGGGCAACTTTACACATTTCCTGTGAGTCTATGGAAGACATCTGTAAGGTTTATAAAAAAAAATCATTGTTTTATATTTCTAATCAAGTAGTCAAAAGCCAAATTTTTCTCACTTTGAATTTCAGGCTGTGTTGGCCTGGCTCCACCCATAAGCACTGTGTATATGAGTATGTGCTACTGCTGCTTCCCTGCGAGGCCCAGGTTGTGTGTAAATGAGTATGTGCTACTGCTGCTTCCCTGTGAGGTCCAGGTTGTGTATAAATGAGTATGTGCTTCTGCTGCTTCCCCGCAAGGTCCAGGTTGTGTGTAAATGAGTATGTGCTTCCCCGCGCCCGGTTTGTTTCCCCGACAGAAGCTCCTCTCTCTCTCTCTCTCTCCCTCTCTCTATCTCTCTCTCCCTCTCTCTCTCACTCGCTCGTTGTCTGCTTCGCTCTGAGGAAGTGTCGGGTTACACTGCCTGCCTGCTCCGTTTCTGCGGTCTGCTGTCAACCATAGAGGGGGCGTTAGTTATGCAAATCAGTACCCTATTGACGTCAGGAATACGACAAATCAGAACAGCTTAGTTGAGTGAGGGAGGATCTCGTGAACTCGAGATTAGACTGATGAGTCAATATGATAGTCATGCTAGTCATGCTAAACTGATGGACCCTGCCAATCCTTATACCTTTCTTGCTCGGTCCCTCCTCCACCAGGCTCCCCACTCCTCTCTTTCTATCTCTACCCCTAAACCTGTATACCCAATCAAAACTAGAATATCCCGTTACGCTCCGCTTTACCCAGCTCGTCCTTGTGCGATAAACCATGCCAACTTAATTGCGATTAAACCTACCCGCATGGCTGAAAACCGCGCTGCTAAGTATACAGAGAGTGTGAAGGTTGGCCTTATCAACATCCGCTCTCTGCCAACCAAAGCTCTTTTGGTAAATGAACTGATAACAGACCATAGTCTCGACCTATTTGGCCTCACTGAGACATGGCTTAAACCTAATGATTTTCTGCCCTTAAACGAGGCCTCACCCCCTAATTTTAGTAGCTCCCACATCGCACGCACCTCCAAGAAAGGAGGCGGAGTTGCTCTAATTTATGACTCTAAGCACAACTTTACATCCGACGAAAACTGTAAGTTTTCCTCGTTTGAGGTGCTCCTGTTGCATCACTCTCCACCCAACAGAAAGTGTGGCGGTCTGATTCCTACCTCCACTGCATCCTTTGTAATGGCTGTCCTATACCGCCCCCCAGGCCCTTACACCCTCTTCCTAGATGAATTTTCAACTTTCATCTCTGAGCTTGTTATGCGCTCAGATAACATTTTAATTGTTGGTGATTTTAACATTCATTCCAATAAAACTCTAGATCCCCTAAATAAGGCTTTTACCGACATCATTGACTCTGTCGGTCTCATTCAAATCGTTGACCAACCCACTCACAGTGGTGGGAACACCCTTGACCTAGTCCTAGCCCGCGGTCTCACTGTGTCAAATTTGACCGTCTCCCCCTATGTTCCTGCTCTCTCAGACCACTACCTCATCAAATTTCAAATTGATCTGACGGTTTCTCGCCCAGACAGTGTAGAATCCTACATGAGCCGTCGTATTAACGCCTCAACTGTCCCAATTCTAGTTAACTGCCTACCAGACACCCTCTCTCCCTTCCTCTCTTACTCTGGCCCCCTTGATCTCTTTACAGACAAACTTAATGCCGCCCTTCGTAGCACGCTCGACATTGTCGCTCCCCTTAAACCTAAAATTAAACGTGCTCCGCAAAAACTAACTCCCTGGTTTACGGAGGAAACGCGCTCCTTTAAAAAGGCTTGTCGCAAACTTGAACATAAATGGTGTTCGACCAAACTCGAAGTATTCCGCCTCGCCTGGAATGATAGTTTACGTAACTACAAAAAGGCACTCTCACTTGCCAAAACCTCTTATTTTTCCAGGCTCATAAATGAAAACAAAAACAACTCAAAGTTTCTGTTTGACACAGTTGCAAAACTTACGCAGAAACAACCAAGTGCCCTAAACCATGCGTTCTCGGCTAACGAATTCATGACATTTTTTACCAAGAAAATTGACCTCATTAGAGATGAAATTGTTGCTTTACTCAACAATCAGAGTCCCTCCCAACCTTTGACGGGCATTCCCCCTGACTTTGATTCCAGTCATACGCTATGCTGCCTTGAAAACGTCTCACTTAGTGCCCTCTCTAAACTGGTTGGCGCGGCTAAACCTTCAACCTGTCTGTTTGACCCTCTCCCAGCAACTCTCATCAAAAAACTCTTCCCAACTCTAGGCCCTGCCCTACTCAATATCTTCAACACCTCTTTGTCTACTGGCGTGGTGCCCCTGGCCTTTAAATCAGCCGTCATTAAACCACTACTTAAAAAACCGAACCTCGACCAGTACCACCCATTGTGACAACAGCCTTGTGAGTCCCGCACACAAACATGATGGAATTCAAGTTCATGTATTGAAAGGCAGGCTACATCATACATGGCAGTGAGATTCATTGTTCTTGTATATGCTCTCGTATTATTCTTTATATAGGCTACCCAATACTGACATCAAAATAGATTGTATGCCTCTAGAAATCATATGCAGCAGGTAGAAAATTTACGGAAAATCCGTCGCGATTTGGAATAAAATTGAGGAGAACTTTAATCCCTGGGTATTAATCAAACAAAACGGGAAAAGGCAGTCATATTCCAGCACGGTCTTTATTAGTGTTTGCGCTGCCCAGGCAGTAATGGTTAATAGATATCATATCCGACATCACCCTTTGTGTACACGTCTGTCAGCCTGTCACATAACACGCTTCCCTCGGCTTAGTCCATTTTTCCACATTTCATGGGGGTATTCCATTACCGTATATGGTTAATCGGGGCGGTTCTGGTATGCAAATACTTAAAACAGTGCACAAGCTCAAACGTAGGATCAAAGTCATATTTATCAAGACAGGTGTGCGTAGGACCTGTGTACGCACGTGTGATAAATCCCGTTTTTTTTGTGCGTGCACATATTCTAAATTCTGTGCTTAAGAATGGAAATAGAACATTTTCTACGTCACGTTGATGAATGAGGGCCCAGGAAGATGGTAACTGTCACTCTTGCTCAGTGATGCATGCAGTGAGGCACAGTGATGCATTATAAAGTCTGATGGCTGTCGGAATGAAGGATGTCCTGTGCCGTTCAGTGCTACATTTTGTTAGTCTAGCACTGAACATGCTCCTCCTGTCCGCCAAGTCTGTGTATAGTGGGTGGGAGGGGTTGTCTCTGATGGCATGGAGCTTAGCAAGGCTCCTCCTCTCCGCCACCATCGCTAGAGAGTCCAGCTTCTCTCAGTCCGCTGCCCCAGCAGGTCACAGCGTACAAGAAGGTGCCCACCACCACCGACTCGTAGAACATCCTCAACATCCTTGTACAGATGTTGAAGGATCTCAGCCTTCTGAGGAAGTAGAGTCGGCTCTGGCCCTTCTTGTAGAGTGCCTCTGCATGTTTTGACCCGTTCAGTTTGTTGTCGATGTGAACTCTGAGGTATTTGTAATCCTCAACCATGTCCACATCGACTCCCCTGATGGAAATGGGGGTCACAGATGTACTCCTCCTCCTCCCCAGATCCACAACCAGTTCCCTGGTCTTTGTCACATTTAGCTGCAGGTGGTTTTCATCGCACCCTGTGACAAAGTCCACTACCAGTGCCCGGTATTCCCTCTCATCACCGTCCTTAATAGATCCCACTATCGGAGAGTCATCAGAAAACTTCTGAGGGTGGCAGGACTCTGACCGATAGTAGAAATCATTGGTGACGGTGAAGAGGAAGGGAGAGAGGACTGTCCCCTAAGGGGCCCCAGTGTTGCTGACCAGTCTGTCCGACACACAGCTCTGTAGGCGCACATACTGTGGTCTGCGCATCAGATAGTCAACAACCCAGGACACCAGGGGGGCCTCCACCTGCATCGCCTCCAACTTCTCACGCAGCAGCCCAGGCCGTATGGTATCAAAAGCATTGGAGAAGTAAAAAAAAAAAACATGACTCTCACAGTACTCCCCGGCTTGTCTAGGTGAGTGTAGGCTCGGTTCAGCAGGTAGATGCGGTCCACGTTTAGCCACAGACTCATCCCCCCCCGACATACCACAAAGCGTTTTGGGCAGTCCTTTGAGGGGCCAGGATGGGCCAACTGCTGTGGACTGGAGGAGCTGGGTTGTGGACTGTAACAAATACATTTAATTATTTAACAACACATTCATGATTGGACTTGTTTCTTTTTCACCACTTTGTTAGCTCTTTTTAGTCCTGTTTTAGCTATTTTTATCCCTGTGCACTTGTCCATCTTGTTTTTAACACATACTAATAAGTGTATGTTATGTATAAACTGTTTTTTAATTGCTGTTTTTAAATTGCTGTTACACTGTTTATGCTGTAAAGGACATCTTAATCTCCCTTTGGGGATAAATAAAGGTTTTCAATTCCAATACAATTCAATGACAGCATCCTCTACCCCCAGGTGGGGCTGGTAGGCGAACTGGAGTGGGTCTAGGTGAGGTTTAATCACCTAGCTCCAGGACTAACCTCTCCATGGTCTTCATTATATGAGAGGTTAGCGAGTTTATTTACTTTGTGACACAATAACCAAACAAATGCACTAGCCATGAATATGTTATGCCAAATTATTAGGGCCTATTACAAAAAGAAAATGTTATCAGTGTTCAACTCCAAGTCAAGTCACGTGTCCTGAAAATCAGTCCAGGGCCCTCATTAATCAATAATGTGCGTAGAACATTTCTATTTCCACACGTAAGCACGGAATGTAGAACTAGTGTACGCACAGGGAAGTCGGGATTCATCACACGGTGCGTAAGCAGGCTCTATGCTCCTCCGTGTTGATGAATACCACTTTGTTCTACCGTCAATGCTCGTGCATGATTATCCATATATGGTCATGAAAATGAGGAAACACCCCCCATGGGATGTGAAATAATGGACTGACCCGAGCGGGACTCTGAGAAACTCCACGGAGAATTCACTGCTGTCGAACCAAGAAGACACTATCGCGTATTATGGGATAAATAAAAGGCGGATTTGTAAACGGTGATGTCAGATATCAACGGCTCCCTAAGACCATTGCTGCAATTCTGCCTGGACAGCTCAAAATACTAATAAAGACCGTTCGTTGACCACTGTTTGGCGTTGGTTGTGTGTCATTATAACCGTGCTGTAATATGAATGCCTTTATTAGTTGTGTTCGATTGGCTATATGATTTTTAGAGGCATCTATTTTGTTGTCGGCTAATAAAGACCGCGCTGGAATATGACTGCCTTTTCCCGTGTTGTTTGATTAATACCCAGGGGCAGGGATTAAAGTTCTCCTCAATTCTATTCCAAATCGCGATGGATCTTCCGTCAATTTTCTACCTGCTGCATATGATTTCTAGAGGCATACTACAATCTATTTTGATGTCAGTATTGGGTAGCCTATATAAACAATATAATACGAGAGCATATACAAGAACAATGAATCTCACTGCATGTATGATGTAGCCTGCCTTTCAATACATGAACTTGAATTCCATCATGTTTGTGTGCGGGACTCACAAGGCTGTTGTCACAATGGGTGGTACCGGTGTACAGTAATAATAACAGTCCACACAATATCACGATCCATGCCATAGCCTATGTTCTATTAGGACATGATCTGTGACGACAAATGTTCTAGAATGTTTGATTAAGATATCATACTCTGACAGCATGCCTATGAGCAACAAAAACGCGAACTTGAATCCCATCATATAGTCTGTCCACTATCTGCATGGTGTCATTGCAATGCGTTTTCTATTATTTCTTATACAGTAAAAAGGGGGAAGAACACTATATTCATATGACTTATTCTGCTTACAGCTTCGAAATTCCACTTGTTTCGTTTAACGTAAAGCCTTTTAAATATAATCAAAACGTTCCCGTGTTTCGGCGGTCTGTGCGCAAAATAATAACGAGTTGAGCTTTATGATTTATGATGAATTGAAAATGGGGGACCCTGATGTAAACAAGACGAAAGTTGGTCTGAATCCCCAATTAACAATTGTATGTACTGAGCTGTACTGTACTGTACCCTTTCTGCAATCTGTTAATAAACTTTTGAATCAATCAATCAATCAAGCTACGCGGAGCGCAGTCAGTCAGTAGCCTACACCCCGTATATTCCGATAACGCTATATAAACCATGCTGCATTAATTCTGAGAGAAAGATCTATTATTCCAAATGCTATTTATAGGGTTTTGACCATAATTACACTACTGTTGCTATTTTACAATGAACTATAATGAACTACGGTTCGTACAGAACATGCCAGTGTTATTATGCACAGAAGCTAATTTCCTTGTTGTAATAATATATTCTACCACTGGGCGCCAGGTACGCCTGGTCTGACCTGTGCGTAGATGTAAGCACGGAGTCAAGTTCAAATCGAAATTGATGAATCCCACTCTTTGCTTAGAAATGATCGTACGCACAGGGTAAGCACAGATCTGTGCGTAGAACACGTTGATGAATGAGGGCCCAGGACTCTGACTCGAAAAGTGAAACTGCCCATACTAACTCTTCTGGTTGGGCACGAGCATCTCTGCGAGACCCATAAAAGGCTACGGTATTTTATTATGCAGATATTATGTTTCTATTTCATTATGGCTGCCGCTCAGCATCATTCTGCACGCACTTCACTTCGTGCACGAGCACTGAATAAAAGATTCCACAATGTACCTTTACATCCCAACATTCGTCTGGCCACACCCCTATCCGCTTACCTTCATAAGCAGGTGTGTGGTCACCTACTCGCCTCCTTCTTCACTTTCACCACAAGGAAGTGCCTTCGGTAGATCCCACACTTGACGAGGTTGTTAGCTGAAGAAAGTTGAGACGTGTTTACATTTTTTTTTGTTTTTTTCTTCTCTCATATATTCGAAAGAAAAAAGTTAAGTCATAATGTCTACTTCGGGGGGTCGCGCTCGCAACGCCACTCTTCACCAGCGGTTCTCCATTGCCGCCTCTGTCATGTGTCTTGGAGCGGGGTTGAGGCCTCTCTCGTGGTCGGCAGCCACGCCCGGTAGGCGTCCGATGGGTAGTTTGCCTCTCCAAGGAGCTGGTGCACCAGTGCCGTCTCCTGTGCAATGGCCTGGTTCCGGCTCTGGTTCCTCAGCTTCCGGGGAGTCGTCCGCTGTTGGGCGGCTGACTCCTTTGGTTGCGGGGGATTTGAGACGCAAACTTTTTGCGTCGGCTCGCTCCCGTCGCAAGATGGTGGCTTGCAGACGCGAACGGCCTGGTTTTGGTGAGTTGCTGGAGCCAGATGAGGATGCGTCGGTCTCTACATGCCCGATGGAGACAGAGGACTACAGGATAGAGGCGGACGGGTTCTTGTTTGAAGGCCCGGTGGAGACGTGTCCCCTGCCTGTCCAGGTAACACTGGAGGGGGGGAGATGTCTCCTTGGGGTTCCCCGCCCGCAGATGTTGGGTTAGAACCTCCGACTCGGCGGCGGGATGCCCTGCTATCAGCCACATCAGAATGTGGCTCCTTGACCAGTAGTCTGCTGTATGTGAGGGACGCGGGCTCAGAGGAGGAAAGTATGCAGGGGGAACTGCATGCTTTGTTTCCCGAGCTCATGGCGGCGGAGGCAGTCGCAAACGGCGTGCCACTGCCGCAGCCACTGCCTGTTCCTGTCCCTGATGATCTCATAGGTCATCTATGGCAACATTGCCCGGTGAGAGGGGTGGACGTTGTCTACCCATTTTTCCCCTCAATGGCGGCCTATGTCCGTCAGGGCCAGGTGGTCTCCCACATCATAGGCCTTACTCCTGCCTACGTGCAAGTCATGCGGGTGGCGGGTTTGGTCAACGGCATGAAGGAGGGCGTGCCACGGCTTGATAGGCCGATAGCGGCGCTCCTTTGTCCGGAGGTGGTGTGGGAGCCGTTACGGAAGCCGGTTCCCCAAGGGAAATCGGCGAGGCGGTTGGCATATTGGAGCGACCAGCTGGCGAGATTCATGTCCGGGATATTGACGGGCGGCACGGAGCTGACTGATTTACAGCATGATCAGCTCGCCCAGTCGGCAGGAGCCATCCTGCATCTGACTCAGCCGCAGGCTATAGCCGCTGGGAAAGTGTGCGCCCTGGCCACTCTGATCCAGCGCCACCTTTGGCTGGAGCAGGCGCGTGTGCCGGAGAAGAAGAGGACTCCACTTCTGACGGCACCCCTCACCGATGCTGGACTATTCGGGACGGCACTGCAGCTGATGACCTCAACCTGCAGGGAGATGCAGGAGGAGCGCTCCGTGCTCCAGCCTCATTTCCCCCCGCCCGATGTCGCCGGTGGAGTCAGACGGCTGCTGCGTCGTCGAGGTTCTTCCGCCGTGGCCGCCGCTGCCACCACCGCCACTGCTGGACCTTCAGCGAAGAAGGCCAGGAGGAGAGAGGGCGCCTCCGCTACTGCAGCCGGCCCATCTACGCCCGGAGGTGACGGTAGGGATCGTCGAGACCAGCCGCCGATCATCTACCGTCCCTCCGGGGCTCCCCGGGGTGGCAAATCCCGAGCAGCTCGTGGCAGGCGTCGCTAAGACCCAGTGACTTTTTCCCTCTGTGGTCCCCCCCTGTTCCCTTCCCGGCCCCGCTATGATTTTGTTCGAAAATAAAGAGTCCCCTCTAAAGGGGGACTGTATTTTTTGTTAACAAACTGTGTGTTTATTCACCAAACATATGATGGGGTTGCAACGTGTGAATCTTTCGCTAGTATGGGTTGATAGGAGGGTTACATTCATGTTAGAGCTTAAGCAAGGCCTGCAGCCTACACTCGGTTGAAAAGGGTTTTTTCTGCCTCGACCTGAATCTCCACATAAAGGTAGAGGTTAGTTGTGTGCTCTGTTGCTTACACAGTGATATTGAGCTGCAACACTATTGTGTTGGGTTTGCAGTAATGCTCGTATGAAAACGTACCACGGCTCAGCCGTTCTCTCTCTCTATCAATGTTTTTCTGTGTTACAACATGGATGCGGGTGTAGGATTCACACACACACACAACTTGGTCTTGCTATAAACCCTGTTCACAGATGTGTCTGTGGTTAGCGTGCATTGTATTAGCTTGCGCTATTCATTGGCATTGCTACTAAAGGTATCATATGGCTATTGTTGTATGCCAGGGTTGGGCTTGTGAGGGGGTGCCGGATAAACCCCTCCTTCGGGATAGAGCGTAGGAACTTAAGGTTCCACTACGCTCAATATACGCGTAACTTGAGTCGGTTGGTCACATGACTCAATGTTACCATGGCTTTTCAATCTATGGCTCACGTGGGAAGTCTCTCTGAGGAGTTCTGTCTCTCCTCTGTGGTAGGGATAACGGGATATAAAAATGTAAACAATTTTTACCCTCGGCTGCGTCAAGTGGGATTCATGTCAGTCGGTGTTTCTTTCTTTTTTAATAAAAAAGTGTGGAGAATGTGAAGCACGACAACCTTCTTGTCGTTCTCCCAGGCGCCTAGAAGGATCGATGTGGGGTCTGGTTAGACTGTCCATTGATATGTTTTGGGTCCCGACGCATACATAGTGCTGGCTCGGGGTGTTTCTGATAAGAATCATGCGGGTGGCTAGTACGCCTTGGTTACTTGTTATTAAAACAGCGTTTTTATAAAGCAACTGGGATGGGGGATTTTTTCCTCTTCCGAGAGCCTGTTACTGGGTCTCGACGGATTCTCGTTCATATCTGGGGGATGTTAACGGAATAGATCAGAACATAGGTAGAGGGGTCTCACGCCCTTGGGGTGGGCCATCGAGCACGGTTTAAACCGGACCGTCTGGGTGGCGCCCTCTTTTCATGTTTTAGATCAACACGCATATCTGCCCCTTCTCCTGGAGTAGGCATGTCGGCATGGTTAGGGCACGGGACTGGTTCTGGTCATGCTGGTCCAGATCAGTTAACCCGTCGTCTGCCGGGGTTGCAGATCTGCTGTTCTGGTACCCTGAGGGACTTGGGCTTTTTTCAGGGGGAAAAATGCCGGGTCGGCCCGGGTGTCACAGGGTTAGGCATTATGGAGACCCTTTGTTGGGTACACTTTGTACCTGGCACTATTGTAAGGGGCTGGTTCTCCTTCTTTCGCTCCTCTCTCACGCATGGCGAAGAGGGGGCTGTTGGGGTGGTCTTCTGGACCTCCTCTGGTAATCCTGTGTGCTTCCCGAGCCGCCGGACCCGGTCCGAAGTAATGTTTCGTTGAAACCGTAGGCCTGGGATAACCCTTTTTTGGAAACTGAAACACTTGTACTGCGGTATAGCTGGTGTATACCCGCAGGTGTGTTTTGGATTTTTTTTTTAGGGGTTATAGGAACAACCACCGTCTGTGTACCGAGAGGGTGGTTGATTCCCTGGTGTGTTGGAGCAGAGGCAACTCCCGGGTTACCCGGTTGAGTGTGCCCCTGCACGTTCATGACGTCTGCCAATCGTGTCAGCCTTCTCTGCCTCGACCCCTCTGGTGTTTTTTTATTTAATTTTTTTTACTTTATTTTTTAGCGTTTATCGCTTTTCTGGTCAAGCATGACCGACAGAAACAGGTTGAAAATGGGATGTAGAGCAGGGGAAGACATTCTGAGAAATGACGGCGGGTCCGGGAATCGAACTCGTGTCCCCCAGATCCGTGACGAGCACGGTTTTCCCCGACGCAGAAATAGCGCCGAGATATGCGGTGAGCTACGGGAGCTCCCCTGGGTGGGTTTTTTTTAATGGAGGCTTGGTCATGGTGCTCAACAACGCCAGCATACGCCCCTTCCGCCGGGGGGGCTGTTTTCAGTTGACTCCTTTGGCGCCTGTCTCGTCCGCAGTGCTCCAGGCTCAGGTCTACAGCCTGCTGCCTGGTTTCCCCGGTGCGCTGCCTGCTTCCGTTGGTTAAACTTTGTTGAGTGCTTTACGGCCATGCTGACTGCCTGTTCTGCAGGGTCAGTGTGCCAGGCGGTGTACTATTGGGGGGTAAGGGCCCGCTCTTGGAGGGGCTCTATCCGAATACGCTGGCGATGTGGGGGGGCGGTGTCACTAAGTGACCGCCTGGTGGGGTCTTGATGCCTTGCGTCATTGACATCTCCGGGCCCCCTTTTTCCAGGGGATCCAGTCCTTCAGTAGGTCTGGGTCTTCCTTCGCGCTCCGCTGCTACGGCCTTGCCACGGGGTTGGGTTTTCTCTTGACCCCGTGATTCTGGGGGCAGTAACGAGGGTTGTTCCTTTCGTTCGTTCCCTGGTGGCATGCGGGTTGTGCGTGTGCGTAGTCGTGGGGTCAAGCCACGGTCTGCTCACCCTGTGCGTTGAGTTGCTTGAGTTCCTCTTCGCACGGTCGGATCCGTCTACCTCCCGTCCTCCAATAGGGAGGGTATCCTCCATTAGGGAGGGTCGGGGGGCTCGGTCCACCCCGGTCTGATGGTTGTGGGGGGCCTCAGCGGGGTACATTTGTCGAGCTTTGGCTCCCGCTCAGCTCCTCTTGTGCAGAATGATGCTGAGCGGCAGCCATAATGAAATAGAATGTGAGGTTATGTATATAACCAAGTTCTATGAATTATGGTGACGCTCAGCATCAGGACGCCGCTGCGGCCCTTGATCTCGCCTTGTGGTGAAAGTTTGGGAAGGAGGCGAGTAGGTGACCACACACCTGCTTATGAAGGTAAGCGGATAGGGGTGTGGCCAGACGAATGTTGGGATGTAAAGGTACACTGTGGAATTTTTTATTCAGTGCTCGTGCACGAAGTGAAGTGCGTGCAGAATGATGCTGAGCGTCACCATAATTCATAGAACTTGGTTATATACATAACCTTACGTTATGTGTAGCCTTATAATAGGTAATTAGTTATACAAAACAATTTTATAAGCGTTATAAACAGACTTGACATGTTATGTATCCTCATGTAGCAAATTACAAACATCATCACAGCTAATTGGATGATTTATTTTACATAATCAGACTTAAGCTATAATGCATAATAATAATAATAATAATAATAATAATAATAATAATAATAATAATAATAATAATAATAATAATAATAATAATAATAATAATAATAATAATAATAATAATAATAATAATAATAATAATAATAATAATAATAATAATAATAATAATAATAATAATAATAATAATAATAATAACTATAATAACTATAATAAATAATAATAATGATGATGAAAAACATAGTTTTCCCGTTTCTATACAAAGTTTCTAACAAAATAACAGAGTACTAAACAGTACTAAAACAGTACTACAGTACTAAAAATCAGACTACAATAATATAAACATTTAAAATAAATATTTAATATTGACATATACCTCAGGTAAAGTATTTGCACAATTGTTTTCCCTTTTCCTTATTAGATAAATAGCCTACCATTGTGTTGCACTGTATTTTATTTCTCCCAAACTACACTCAACCTCGAGCGAGTAAAGATTAACAACATACTTATAATGTATGAGGAGTCAGAATGTGTGAAATGTGTTTCAAGTGCTCTTGTGTGCTGAGGAGTCATTTGTATGCAAATAATTCCGCAATTGTGGGCCCTTCCTGCATGCAGCTCAGGTTGAGACTCCAAAACACATCAGCAAACAATGCTGAATAGTTAATGAGGAGAGGCATGAATATTGATGGCCCAAATGTGTCCAAATAGACTGTTCCACTGTCCCCAAAAAAGAGAACAATTTGGAAGTGGAGCGAAAAGTGTAATTTAAATGAGGAGCGCAACAGAGAAAAGAACATGTGTGAGAAACAGAGAAAACCATACGAGCCAATATGAAAATGTATTGCCTGTTACAACGCCAGCATCTGTTGAGTTCTGAAGCCTATCTCTCTTATACACCTCTCTCTCTCTCTCTCTCTCTCTCTCTCTCTCTCTCTCTCTCTCTCTCTCTCTCTCTCTCTCTCTCTCTCTCTCTCTCTCTATCTCTGCATCTCTCTTTCTCCCCTCTCTCTGCTCCTCTCTCTCTCTCATTTATCTCACTATTTCTCTCCCTCTCTCCGCCCCTTCCCTCTCTCTCCCCCCTCTCTCTTCCTCTCCCCCCTCTTTCTTTATTTCTCTCTATTCCTCTCCCCACTCTCTCCCTATTCGTCTCTCTTTCTCTCCCTCTCCCCTCCCCCTCTCTTGCTCTTCCTCTCTTTCTCTCTCCCCTCTCTCTCCCCCTCTCTCTTTCTCTCCCTCTCACCTTCCCCCTCTCTCTTGCTCTTCCTCTTTTTCTCTCTCCCCTTTCTCTCGTCCTCTCTCTTTCTCTCCCTCTCCCCTCCCCTCTCTCTCTCTCACTCTGAGTTATGAAGCCTCTCTCTTATACACGTCTCTCTCTCGTTCTTTCTCTATCTCTGCATCTCTCTTTCTCCCCTCTCTCTGCTCCTCTCTCTCTTTCTCTCCCTCTCTTCGCCCCTTCCCTCTCTCTCCCCCTCTCTCTTGCTCTTCCTCTCTTTCTCTCTCCCCTCTCTCTCTCGTAATCTCTCTTTCTCTCCCCTCCCCCCCTCTATCTCACTCTCTTTCTCTTCTCGGCATGCCTCTTAATTCCCATTTCATTACCATCTTTAACAGATTCCTCTCCTGTGAACTTGATGCTGGGGTCAAGGTCTAATGAAGAAAATGTTTAAATACATCAGGCAGATTGAAACATTGATCACATCAGCATTAACATAAATGGACCTGAAAGTGCGTGCTAATGGTTTTGATCCATATGGGGCTTCCTCCCTGGAGGGGCTCTCGGAGAGAGGAATGGGTGGAAATGTGTGTCTGTGTGTGTGTAAGCGTGTGTGTGTGTGTCTACGTGCATCCATGTGGGTGTGTGTGTAAGTATTTCTGCAAGTGTCTGCGACATGAGAATGAGCGAGTGAGTGCATGTGTATTCTTGCATGCATGTGCATGTGTGTGCGTGTTTGATAATCTGTGTCTGTCTGTATAGTGCACACATAGGTAGTGTGTAGGTAGTTGTGTGTGTGTGTGTGTGTGTGTGTGTGTGTGTGTGTGTGTGTGTGTGTGTGTGTGTGTGTGTGTGTGTGTGAGGCAGGAAGACCCACACCCTCCCTACACCACATCACTGTCAGAGGTGAGAGTCCCTCCGGAGGACATTAGTTTGAGAAATACCACTCAGTTGAAACGATCAGTGCTATAGATTCTTACAGATTTGTATGCCGCTTTTCCACTGCATGGTACCTACTCGACTCGACTCTACTCGACTCTACTCGCTATTGGTACCTGGTACTTTTTAAATTGTCCACTGCAGGTAGTACTCTTTGTTCTTGGTGGTAAATTGTGTTGCTGTTGGTTTAGTTTCATCAATAAACGAGTCAGAATACACTGTGAATGTATCTTTTTTTGCTTATTGCACTTTGTTCTCGCTCCAAACAAATGACGAATGCTAATGTTTAGTATTCATGAGGCTATTTAAAGATGGCAGGGTTTGTGCCGGGTGCCCCCGTGTAGCGCAATGATGACATAGTGATGATTCTCTCTTCTCTTGACTTTTTAGTCCCTTTCTACCCGCTTGTAACCTCGACAAAGCAGGTACTAAAAATATTACCCAGTACCAGGTACCATCCGGAAATTTCGGCAATGGAAAACCGAAAAGGCCGACTCGAGTAGAGTCAAGTCTTTTCAAAGAGACGGGGGGGTCTTGTTTTTTTGTCCCTGTTACCAAGATGGTGGCAGAGTAGACTGGCTTCTCTTTAGACTGATCTTGGATATATCATTGAAATCATGTTTTGCTCAAAGTTTTAGTTTTGTGTTAATAATTGCTATTATTAATTAATAATTAATCGGCCAACAGTTTTAAATGAAGCAGCTGGTGAGAGTGTCACAGAGAAACGCTCACCAACTGCTTCACAATTAGTTCCAATTAAAAGAAGAAAAATACAACCGGTCTCCTTATTACTGGAGTGCATGGCCAAGCTGCCTTCTAAAGTAGGTGGACGCATCGTCTTAAAATAGATATGAATATGTACTAAATATGAACATTAAAGTAATCAAGGTTTAATCACCTATTTCCATTAGCTGGTCTTGTTAAGAAGAACACCTCATCTCTGAAAATCTATGATTACATTGGGCTTGTCACCTAGAAACCACACACACATACACACACACGCACATGCACATGCACACGCATATTAGAATAGATTATTTGGTTCCACAAATTATATTACATAAACAGGGAATCAAATATATCGGGGCCAAGCAGCACTGAACACTTAAGGGTACACATAACACCTCCTTCTCCACATGGCTAAGTAGCCTAGTGACAATGCCCCCAACATTTTGAGATACCCCTACCGGAGGTAGAAGAACAAAACACAAGAATGTTTTTCCTCATCTCTAAGGCCTCCCATATATGAAATGGATTCTTGTATACAAATATTTTACTGCAAAACTGGTTAAATTGATAAATATTGTTATACAACCCCAAAGGAAAAAATAACCAAAATATAGCCGTATGGGAGTTGAGACATATAAACTCATGTAGATTTATAATACAAGCTCCAAGAGCTTTTGTAGCACTTGTGTCACTAACAGTAACAGCTGTTCGCCACGGGCACAGTTCTAGGTTCGAATGAGGAGAGGAGTAATATGCACAATTAAAAGAATAGTAGACCAGAGACAGAGTTATAACAATGACCGGTATTTTATTCTCAAGCGCGCTAGCTAGACAGTTACAATACATACATTGAGGTAGAGTGAAGTATCCTTTTTTAGGTTATTTCATTAACCACTCCTTCTTTCGGGAGGGTTAGTTCGATATCAAGTCCTAGGTTGATTGGATCAACACATTAGGTTTGGTTCAGATGTCTCTGAGGTTATCTCTAGCTAAAAGCTAGGTTCAAGGTTGGATATTGGATGTATCCTTTTATCATCAGTAAACTCTATATCAGTTTATCATTAGTAAACACTATATCAGTTTATCATTTCAATAGGTAAATGTTTAAACATATTAACTTAAACCTTTAAGTGTGCAGGGAATGCAAATACCTTATTAGGTGAAATGCTCCTTTAAACTCTTCCTTTGAAGGTGTAACACAAACAAAGTACCAATAGAAATATTCCAGGTTATAGGAATGCAAATAACTTATTAGGTGAATTTACCCTTTAAAACATCTTTCTTTACAGGAGAACCATCAGTGATTCAACTATAATCAATATGTCATCAATGGGATTCAAGTATCGTATTGGGTACATTGACCCTTTAACTCGTCCTCTTTACAGGAGAACATCAGAAGTTCAGGTATCTTACTGGGCGCATTTATCCTTACATTCTCCCTTCTTATAGGAGAAATATCAATGGTTCAAGTATCTTACTGGGTGTATTTACCCTTTAATTCTCCCTTCTTATAGGAGAATATCAGTACCCATATCAAATTAAATCAAATCAAATACAAAATACAATATCAAAATAACAAAAGGTGAACGGGGTCGAAGCCCTTGGAATGTCCTTGTATTCTCGTTCAATCAGTTTGTGTATCAGAAAAGGATATAGGTCAATTCAAACCTTGGACGTTCTTATGATTCAAGTTCAATCAGTTCAAACCTACCGGACTGTTGGTGTAACAGGAGTTGAGCAACAGGGGTATTCACATCAGGCTGGCATTAGCCTTGAGCTATATCAGAGGTTCAGTGGGTTGGCTCGCCATCTTGTATCGATCCGGCACACTGCCTCATCCCGCATGGGCACACGTGGTGATGGGTGGTCTGGAACTGCTCCCAGGGTGGAACATGGTGCTGGAAAAACCTGGCCTGCGTCAAGCAGGCATTCAGAAAATAAAAGCTATTTACCATATTTTATCGCTTCATCATCCTTTCATTCCTTTCAGAATGAATAATCAATCAGGCTACCTTGTCATGGCACGTGGGAATATCATATGTCCCATGCTAATTTAGGCTAAAGTGCGCTAGCATGTGGAACGTTCCCCACGTTCATATTAAACTCTCAAAAACATTCAAAATGTATATAGACCTTGTTCTTATCATACAGCATATCAATACAATTATAAGTACTTCTGAAATGGTTTCTTTCTAGTTTTCATTTAACCAAATTGGGCTTGGAGCTTCGCTAGCATGACTCAGAATGAAGCTACCTTAATTAGCTTGTAGCATGGAGCTAACCATGTTGCACATTCGACAAATGAACAGCACAATATTGATGAAACTCACCAATACCGCAGGCTACTTTAACTGCAACGCTTCTTCGGATTTGCAACTGGGGGAATTTATAACTGTTTGATAACTGTTTTTATCATGCTATTTCGTCTCGTTATCCAGCAACATTTAGCTGCGTCATCTCCGTGGATGTGTGTGTCTCATCTGTGTAGTGCAGACTCACCTGCCGTTAAGCAATGCGTGGCTGTCGTGACATCTATCTCACGTCATGAAGTAAATTAAAGGGCAGTGCTGTAATTCAAAGGATTTGGTACCCAATAATATTAAATACTTATGTTCTTACATAATAGCATTAACTATTTATGTTCTTATTCTATGGCATTAACTATTTATGTCCCTATGACTAAATAGTTATGAATCTGAAACCTGGGTTACACTTTCAAACTTGACATGCTAGTAGTCAGACAGTTGCTTAACCTAATAGAAAAACCTGGATGTGAATATCTTTATGCATGTAGGAAATATATACCTATGTACACATACTTAAAATAAGCAGAAATGTAAAAAATTTATATCTATGCAGAATGTTCTCATTTACGTTGTAGTAGCTCTGCCATGGATTGTCATAGAAACACAGATGAGGGCTTTTTCGGAAAGGTGTGGTTGTGCTGAATCCAGCAATACCACAGGTGTAAAAATAGCATGCATCGTCAGGGAGTTACATCAGTAAATGTATGAGGTGTCCTAAATGAAAGAAAATTAAACATTGACAGTGAAGTCTTCAGTCCAAAGCTCATTATCAGTGGTGAGAAGCATGTTGACAAATTCAATGTTACTGCAAAGTAAAGTCACTTGAGGTAATGTGCTGGTCTATAATGTTAATATATTTATGATACATTTAATAAATTATACATTTCATATGATACATTTTAAGATATGTTCTCCCTCTCTCGCCCTGAGACTGTGTCTATGAACGAATACATTCACGAGGCATTGCTCGCGGGGCATATCCGTCCTTCTACATCCCCTGCTGGCTTCTTTTTCTTTGCAAAAAAGGATGGGGGTCAGCGACCGTGCATTGATTATAGGGGATTGAACAACGTTTCCGTTAAGAACCGTTATCCCCTACCTCTCATGGACACCGCCTTTGAGTGCTTACAGGGGGCACAGGTCTTCTCTAAACTTGACTTACGTAATGCATACAATCTGGCCAGGATTAGAGAAGGAGACGAGTGAAAGACTGCTTTTAATACTCCTAATGGGCATTATGAGTATTTAGTCATGCCTTTTGGTTTAGCTAATGCTCCAGCAGTCTTCCAAGCCCTGGTTAATGACGTGCTGCGGGACTTAATTGGGTTGTCAGTTTTTGCTTACCTAGATGACATCCCGATTTTTTGGACCTCACGAACATGCAACACCAACTGCATGTTCGTGAGGTGCTTCGCCGTCTCTTTGAGCATCAGCTATTTGTTAAGGTAGAGAAGTGTGTGTTTCACAATGACACTGTTTCCTTCCTGGGCTTTGTGTTGACGAAGGGTGATCTTCGCATGGATCCAGCCAATGTGAGTGCAGTCTTGGATTGGCCACGGCCTTCGTCGTTCAAGGAGTTACAACGGTATTTGGGCTTTGCAAATTTTTACAGGCGTTTTATTCACAATTATTGCGCCAATCCGTTAACAGCTCTCACTAAGTCCTCTCTCCCTGGCTTTGAATGGTCGCCTAGGGCAGAGTCAGCCTTCTGCAACCTCAAACGTCGATTTACCTCCGCACTTGTACTGATCCACCACGATGCAGAGGCTCAGTCTATTGCGGAGGTGGATGCCTCTGACATCGCTGTGGGGGGGTGATCTCTCAGAGATGTTTAAAGGACGGTAAAGTGCATCCTTGCGCTTTTTTTTCTCGCCGGCTGTCTCCGGCCGAGCGTAACTACGACGTGGGTAATCAGGAGTTATTGGCAATCAAGTTGGCCCTACAGGAGTGGAGACATTGGTTGGAGGGTGCGGCACATCCCTTCATTGTTTGGACTGATCATAAGAACTTGGCTTACATCCAAGGGGCTAAACGCCTTAACTCTCGCCAGGCCAGGTGGGCGTTATTCTTCACTCGATTTCGATTTACCATTTCCTATCGACCCGGTTCCAAAAATGTTAAACCTGATGCATTGTCACGCCAATTTGATCCTCCGGGTCGAGAGGAGAGCCCCCATCCCATTATTCCATAGGCCTTGATTTTGGCACCTGTGTCTTGGGGCATAGATAAGGTAGTAAGATCGCCTGCTGCAGTGGGCACATACTTCTTCACTCACCGGCCACCCTGCGGCCACTAGAACCCTGGAGTTTATCCGTAGGAGGTTCTGGTGGTCGACAGTGGAGGGGGATACGCATTCCTTTGTGGCGGCCTGCCCGGTGTGCGCGCGCAGTAAGACCTCTTTCCGTGCACCAGCAGATCTCCTCCGGCCTCTTCCTATTCCCAAATGTCCCTGGTCGCTCATATCCCTGGATTTTATTCCAGGCCTGCCCTTGTCAGATGGGTTCACTGCCATTTTGGTGGTGGTGGGCCATTTCTCCAAGGTGGCTCACTTCATTCCCCTTCCCAAACTTCCCTCGGCCCGAGAGACGGCTGATCTGGTGGTACAGCATGTCTTTCGGGTCCACGGGCTCCCAGTGGATGTCGTGTCGGACCGGGGTCCTCAGTTCGCCTCCAGGTTCTGGAAGGCGTTTGCCGCCAGCCTCTGCGCCTCCGTCAGCCTGTCATCTGGGTTTCACCCGCAGTTGAACGGGCAGACGGAGCGTGTCACCAGGATCTGGAGGGGATCTTGCGGTGTTACGTTGCCGGGTGCCCGGCAATGTGGAGTAGGAGGTTGGCCTGGGCTGAGTACGAGCATAATACCCTCCTCTCCTCCTCTACCAGTATGTCTCCATTTCAGTGTCAATATGGTTTTCAACCTCCTCTGTTTCCCGAGCAGGCGCAGGAGGCGGAGGTGCCTTCGGTCCAGGCACATGTGGCTTGCTGTCGCCGGACGTGGAATCGGGTTCGAACGGCGCTGCAGAAGGCGTGTGGAATGTCTGGTATGCTGACCCTTAAATAACTCCTGTCTTCTCTGTTCCTCGTCGGCTCTTCACACTCTCTCCAGAACCAGTACGCGGCAGTACCAAGAACAAGCGCTGCTGTGACTTGTATTCTCTTCTATGGTTCTCTATTATTTAGTACTCTTTTTTACCTAACTGCTCTATAGTGTGTTCCTGAATAAAGAGGATACACAAATTGTGAAGAGCGAACCTACTCTCCGTCTCCTTATTGTCACCACTATTGGAATTCCACTCTCTTACCTGGTACCACCGTAACATGTATGATTTGGCCATAATAAGGTCAAGGTCAAGTTCAAGGTCAAATATGAATTCATAATTAAAATCGATTATCATTTATTACTGTATCTACAAATCATTCTGTTTAATCATCTTCCCTTTATTCATTTGCTTAGATTTGTTTTACACTTGATCTCAAGAAGGTGCTGAATGAGCTCAGTGAGCGAAATGTCTAGCCCCGTAATTGTAACACAGTGTTATTCACCGGCACAGATGCAAAAATAAATCATAATTTATATTCTCCCTTTTTTCATTACAATTTACTGAAGCCTAGTAACAGACACAATATTTCTGACACTGGAAATACATACCCCCAGGTCCCTAGATGTTCCTAGATACCAAGAACATGCTAATGGACCTTGTAGAAGTGGAGAAATCTTCCATTTACTTAGGCATGTACCTTTAGGTGAAATTTCTGAAAATAGGGCTATAGCTTAACAGGCTAAGTAAATGGAATATTGCTCCACTTCTACAAGGTCCATTTGCATGGTCTTGGTATCTAGGGACATCTATGGACCTCAGTGAATGTATTCCCAGTGTTAGCATTATTGTGTCTATTACTAGGCTTGCTTAAATTGTGATGAAACAAAGGAGAATATGTATAGTATAGTACTTAAAGGTCCCATGCATTATAAATGGCCTTTTCCAGTGTTTAGCATTATTTCCTAGCAATGGGGGATTATATCAATGTGGTCTGTGTCGTTAATTATCATATTGACTCACGAGATCTTCCCTCACTCAACTAAGCCGTTCTTATTTGACGGTATTGCTGACGTGAATAAGGTACTGATTTGCAGTAACGCCCCCTCTATGGTTGTAGCGCATAGTGTAACCTGACACCCTCTCAAATGGGTTTTGACAGAGAGGCAGAGAATGAGCGAGCGAGAGAGAGGGAGAGAGAGATAGAGAGGGAGAGAGAGAGAGATAGAGATATAGAGGGAGAGATAGAGAGAGAGAGGGAGAGAGAGAGAGAGAGAGAGAGAGAGAGAGAGAGAGAGAGAGAGAGAGAGAGAGAGAGAGAGAGAGAGAGAGAGAGAGAGAGAGAGAGAGAGAGAGAGAGGGACTGCACAGTCCCCGCGCGCAGGAGTGTGTGTAAAAATTTGTGTGCGAGCGCCGCGGGGATGGGTCTTCTCTCACACACACACAGAGCATTTACACAGGTTGTGTGTAAATGCTCTGTGTCCCTCTCTCTCTCTCTCTCTCTCTCTCTCTCTCTCTCTCTCTCTCTCTTTCTCTCTCTCTATCTCTCTCTCTCTCTCTCTCTCTCTCCCTCTCTCCCCCCCTATCTCTCTCTCTCTCCCTCGCAGTTGGGAGCACTAGCTTATCACTGTCAAAATATCTTTGTGCATGCTCCCACGCGTGCGCCCGTAGGCCTATTCTGGTCCGTGCAATAATAATCACAGAGGTATATATTGTAATTTGAAACAAGTTACCAATGCATTGTCCCGTGTGATTATGCCCCCCGTGGCGAAATTAATTAGTCTCCCCCTCAATCTCTCTCTATCTCTCTCTGTGCCAGTCGTAGACTGTGTGGGTGACTGTCACTCAAAGCGCTTATGGGCGGAGCCCATCCAATAACAGCCTGAATTCCAAAGGGTGAAAAATTATGCTTTTGAGTACTTCATTAGAAATATAAAACAAAGAATCTTAAAAAAAAACGTACAGATGTGTTCCATAGACTCACAGGCAGGGCTTGACATTAACACCTGACCACCGGCCAAATGCTGGTAGAATTTGTCTGTGGCCGGTAACTCTGTCATTCTACTGGCCACAGTGGCCGGTGACTTTTTTTCTATGAAAAAAAAACCATTGTAGTCTACAAAAGGCATCTGCAATAATTAAGTCAATCCAAGTGATATTACATAATACTACAACTCCCACACCAATTCAGAAAAGTGTAATACCGGCCAGATCCTGGTAGTGGTGCTGTCTCGAGAATGGAGTACTCCTTGTTTTCAGACCAGCTGTAATTTTTTTTCATTCAGGCCTACTTTTTCTGTTAGCGTGAAGCTATGCTTTCATCAGATCGCATGGAATACCTTTTGCGATGCCGAATTCAGTATGCAGTAAAGGAATATAGCCACTGGACACATCGATCTACCAGATGGCGATCAATAACTGGGAAATCCTTTTTGGGATCCAACCGGCCACAGGTAAGAACGATTTCATGCTGATCAGGCCTTGTTAGCGTAGCCAACCAGCCGATGAATGAATGAAAACTTTATTTAACAGATTGCAGAATGGGTACAATACAGTACGGATCAATACACACAATTGTTAAGGGGATGCAGACCAGAGAAAGACGTTTGTCTTGTTTACATCAGGGTCCCCCATTTTCAATTTATAGTGACATTTATGACATACACAACATACATGACATCATGAGATCATGACACATCAGTGTATGATGCTACAATAACGAATGCCGTTATTGGTAATCAATAATCAGAAACAACGTCCCCCGCCCCCCCCCCCCCCCCCCCTTTCATGCATTCATGGTGGAACATGATACCGATCATATGCATTTTGATTTTAAACCTATTCATCATCACGCTATAAAATGGGAACGTATTGATGAAAAAATTATTTAGTATGGTGATTTTTGGCTGGTGAAAATGCTGAGTGGCTAGTGACTTTGGAAAACCACTAGCCACAGTGGCTAGTGAGCCAAAAAGTTAATGTCAAGCCCTGCTCACAGGCATTGTGTAAAGTTGTCCAAATAGTGCAAGGAATAGCAATGCATGTCCCCTTTAACATTTGAAATTAGGCAGATAAAGCCTGTTTTTAATAGAATCGTCATAAAACTGGGCGGCTACGTGGCGTAGTGGGCAAGGCGCTCGCCACGAAATCTGGAGACGCTGGGCTTGCCTGTTCGAGCCCAGTGCTCCACATTTGCTTTCAGTTTAGCTGGTCGTCCGTACTAATACACATTGGCCGTATTAGGGGGTAGGAAACGGATGGGTGGGGATCGGGCGTTGTGGACAGCGACTCCTACAGGTCGGTTGGTGCGCCTGCGCAGTAGAATCAGGAAGTGTCGGGGGCAGCGTGAGCCTCCCACGCGTTACTCCTCGCCACTGAGAGATCGAGCTGCGCAGGTGAAAAGATGCGACTGCTGTTACCTCAAGTACCGGAGGGGACTTGTGCTATGTATGACTTAGTCCACATTGCAGCCGGCTTGTGGGAGGCAAAAAACAGCGTTCGTGACAGGGGAGGGTTGAATTGGATGATATGAAATTGGGATGGGAGAAAATATAGAAAATGGGAGAAAAAGTGGATCAAACAAAAACAAAAAAATCATCATAAAACTGTCAAATCTTGTTAGTCGTGCAAGATATTAGAGACACGAGTCACGAGGGACTGAGTGGGAGCTGCCATGTGTGAAAAGCCAGAACTGGAGACCGAAAGTACAATCCCCTCTAACAAAATTGTAGTTTTTCCACACAGCGTGGGAAATAATACAGCCAGACTATCTAACAAAAATTAACATAATTTACAAGTCGGATTACGTTTTGTAAATAAGGAGACAGATAGAGAAGCTTTCAAGGCATAACAAATTGCCAAAATCTAAATTTCGACTTATTTCTGAATTCCGCGATATTTGGCCTATATTTATGAGTTTATGCAGGTTTCACCGTGCCGAGTCACATATGATAGTGGGTGGTGTTTTTACTCTGCATTCCCTCCAACAGTCTGCCCCTTCATCTCTAGTTTGTCTACAGGTGTGGTGAAGAACCGTGTTCTTCCACTAAAACTCTCTCCAAGTCTGAGAGTTAGTTGTTGTCCATATTTTCCCACATTCTTCTATTGTTAGTAAAGTCCATTTCCCGTTTCCATGTCTCCTTGATATATGCGGTGTCTGTATCGTGGTTTTATGTTTCCTGTGTATTCTTATTGTCCTCCGTTTCCCTATGGTTCTGTTTCTTTGTTTTCTTTGGGTTTTTTTGCCTATTGTCAGCGACTTTGGGTCTTTGAAAAGCGCTATACAAAATAAATGAATTATTATTATTATAATTATTATTATTTATTATCTATCGATTTCAAGTTCTGTAATCATATACCTTCATTATAATCCTTCTACATGGTTCCGAATTATATGCTGCTATGAATACTTTCAATACACCTTCTTCTATGATTCTTCTATGTTCTTTTGTAATGGTTTGACATACATATTTCTTCATTTTCCAATCTGTGGACTCTATTTCCTCCTTGGTATACAGCTTATTATAATGGAATGTGAGACCTTTCTGCTTCCATCTCTCAACCCCCCCCCCCCCTCTGTTCGGGATGAAATCTGAGTCTGGTGCTCACCATCTCAACACCCTTCCCATCTCCCTCAAGTCCCTCATCTTTAATATTTCATTGCAGAACTTGAGTGGCAATTTGATCCATGTTTTTTTTCTTTATCAGGCCCCATCTCCAATCAATGCCTGTATCTGTACTCCACTTACTCAAGTACATTACATTACATTATAAGGTACATGTTCATTACAGTGAAATGCTTGGTTCTGTATGAGCCTCCTGAGATTGTGCTTCATACAGTAAAAAAAGGAAAACTAATAAAGTCCAAACACTATACAAAATATACAATATACAAATCTAAAGTACAAAATGCAAACAAAATGCAAAAAGGCAAAAATGAGGTAGAGATGTAGTGCAATTTTATTTGTAATAATAGATGACATTGATCAAATAATGGTCTAGTGTTCAAACGTGTTTAAAGTGTGTAACGTGAATGTTAAAGTGAGTGTGTGCATGTGGATGTGTGTGCAATTAATGTAGAATGGATGGGTTAGTGTTGCATAGAGTCATTGAGCATCCTGATGGCCTGGGGATAGATGCTCCTTTTGAGTTCTATATATTTCCATTTTGCATTAAACTCAGGATTTCACCAACATACCAATGGTCTTAGTTGGGCCACATAATAATAATCCAGGGGAGAGACGTTCCCCCTGTATCTTTTGATAATTTTGATGTTTTGAGTCTAATTCTAGGGGCGGGATCCACAAATGGTTCGCATAGCTTTTTCCGACGGAAAGCCGGTGCATATCGCACTGAAACTCTGTTTGGTATCCACATACGACGCGCAACGGGTGAAATGAGGTGACGCATGTGTTCTGTCAGCATTGCATCTGGTGCAATTGGCGCGTATTTAAATAGGCCGCCGCCTATTGCACTGACTTGATTGATTGATTGAAAATTTTATTAACAGATTGCAGAATGGGTACAATACAGTACAGCTCAATACACACAATTGTTAAGGGGATGCAGACCAGAGAAAGACTTTTGTCTTGTTTACATCAGGGTCCCCCATTTTCAATTCATCATAATGACCAGTTAACTCTTTGACTGCCACCAGCTTTCACCATATTTACTAAATGGCGCCAGGGTTATTGACCATTTTAGCGATGTTTGCAGACCCATCATGTGTTCTGTATTATAGATATGGAGACAATAGTATGGCTAATGTTACAGGCATTGTTCATAGTCCATTACTGACTAATCAGTTCATTTCTACACACTGTAGTTTGTTACACGCTACACCCTAAACATCGCCCCATTTCCAAAATAATCCAGTATTTTTTCATAGATTGCGAGATATGACGCGTTTTATGCAATAAGCCCAAATCGTTCTGGTTGATCGTCTGAAGCCCCAAATACTCCCAAATCAAAGGTATATACCATGTACATATGTGCCAGAAGGTGCTCCAAAAAGAATAATTCCAATGATCCCATCGGTGATCGCGATTTCTCGTTTATATGTAATTACTCGTATACGGGAAACTATAGGTTTTGAGGTGAGGAGATCTCCTAGCGATTGCTCTGCAAGAGCTCCTCCCCCTCAGAGCGAGTCAGGAAAGAAAGGGAGCAGGACAGAGACAGTTTAGTTCAGACAATCAGAGTTAAAAAGGTAGGCGATACTGCCACCTGGTGAGATTCGATCGTCATTGCAATTCCAACGTAGGCAGATGAATCAGAGACAGTTAGAGGGCTCCGGCTGACCGTATAGAATGTGGATCAAAGGAAAATATCAAAGGACCAAAACCCGATAAATCTCGGATTTCTGGCACTCGCATGGCGAGATAACCTGACTTATCTCGGGTTTTGCGCTCAATGACGCATCTGCCATCTTCACAGACATGGTGGTAAATAAGCACAGATCCCTAAGTGCTATGAAGAGGTATCATACCAGCGTCACTGCCAGCCAGGTGATCATGGCAGCAGTAATTGTTGCCAGACACAGGCATCGTAATGCCAGGCGTGCCCGTGAAAGAATATTTCGAAGGAGAATATCACCCTTTTTATTTAATTGAGACCGAAATCATCCAGAGACACAGGTTGCCAGCTCAATCAATCTTATATATTTCGTCCTGTACAGCCAGAATCTATTAACGGATTTTGTTGATTGAGGTTTTGTTGGAACACTAGAAAATAGATCTTATAAACAGTATATGATTTGTTCGAGAAATATAATGCCACAGGCCGAGATAGCCTTTGCAACGTGGCGTGATTTGCTCCAAGCCAGTCTGTGAAAAATAGGGCTATATAAGTCACTGACATGCCACCTTACATTTCGTCCTGTACAGGCAAAATCTATGGACGAATTTGGTTGATTGAGGTTTCGTTGGAACAGCAGAAAATAGATCTTATAAACAGTATAATTTGTTTGAGAAATATAAAGCCACAGGCCGAGATAGCCTTCGCAACGTGCCGTGATTTGCTCCATGTCTGGCAGTGAACACATTAGAAATAAGGCTAAGCACTAAACCAGGGCCCTCATTCATCAACATGAATTACGCACAGATTATGTGCTTAAGCTGTGCGTACGACCATTTCTAAGCAGAGTGTGGGATTCATCAATTTCAACTTGAACTTGACTTCGTGCTTATATTTACGCACAGCTCGGACCATGCGTACCTGTCGCCCGTTGGTAGAATATATTATTACAACAAGGAAATGAGCTTCTGTGCATTAGTTTCAACACTGGCATGTTCTGTATGAACCATAATTCATTATAGTTCATTGTAAAATAGCAACAGTAGTGTAATTATGGTCAAAACCCTATAAATAGCATTTGGAATAATAGATCTTTCTCTCAGAATGAATGCAGCATGGTTTATATAGCGTTATCGGAATATACAGGGTGTACTGACTGACTGCGCTCCGCGTAGCTCAACTCGTTATTATTTTGCGCTTAGACCGCAGAAACACGGGAACGCTTTGATTATATTTAAAAGGCTTTACGTTAAACGAAACAAGTGGAATTTCGAAGCTGTAAGCAGAATACAAGTCATATGAACACCCACGATATAGTGTTCTTCCCCCTTTTTACTGTATAAGAAAGAATAAAAAACGCATTGCAATGACACCAGATAGTGGACAGACTATGTAAATATGATGATGGGATTCAAGTTCGCGTTTTTGTTGATCATAGGCATGCTGTCAGAGTATGATATCTTAATCAAACATTCTAGAACATTTGTCGTCACAGATCATGTCATAATAGAACATAGGCTATGGCATGGTCCATCGTGATATTGTGTAGACTGTTATTACTGTACCAGTACCACCCATTGTGACAACAGCCTTGTGAGTCCCGCACACAAACATGATGGAATTCAAGTTCATGTATTGAAAGGCAGGCTACATCATACATGCAGTGAGATTCATTGTTCTTGTATATGCTCTCGTATTATTGTTTATATAGGCTACCCAATACTGACATCAAAATAGATTGTAGTATGCCTCTAGAAATCATATGCAGCAGGTAGAAAATTTACGGAAAATCCATCGCGATTTGGAATAAAATTGAGGAGAACTTTAATCCCTGGGTATTAATCAAACAACACGGGAAAAGGCAGTCATATTCCAGCACGGTCTTTATTAGTGTTTGCGCTGCCCAGGCAGCAATGGTTAATAGATATCATATCCGACATCACCGTACGTGTACACGTCTGTCAGCCTGTCTCATAACATGCTTCCCTCGGCTTAGTCCATTTTTCCACATTTCATGGGGGTATTCCATTACCGTATATGGTTAATCGGGGCGGTTCTGGTATGCAAATACTTAAAACAGTGCACGAGCTCAAACGTAGGATCAAAGTCATATTTATCAAGACAGGTGTGCGTAGAACCTGTGTACGCACGTGTGATAAATCCCGTTTTTTTTGTGCGTGCACAGATTCTAAATTCCGTGCTTAAGTATGGAAATAGAACACTTTCTACGTCACATTGATGAATGAGGGCCCAGGTAATTTCAAATGCTTGGTTCTGAGATTATCAGACAGTAAAAAAGAATTTCTGTCACTCTCGCAATTTTGAAGTCTTTGGGGACATATCCCTGTTTTACCTTTGGTAGTTTTTTTTTGCAAATGTTTTTATTTTTAATTTTTCAAAACATACATAGAACAAGATAATAATAATAGAGACACTAACAACAATAACACTAACAATAATAACAACAGAAATGATAGTAAAAATAATAAAGACATAATATAAACTATAAAAGTACATTATCAGATATGACAAAAGACAAACAACAAAGACATGGCTCAAATATTCACATGTTGCACTGTATATACAGCAGAAGTGGCGGTTAGGGAGTCAACTCCTGGTCCACGATAGCACCCAGTGTACTGATAAACTGTGTGTGTGGAGTGTGTACGTTTATTTTGTATATGTGTGTTTTATATGTGTGCGTTTAGTATGGATGTGTGTTTGTTTAATGTGTGCATGTTTTATATGTGTGAGTGCACATGTTTCGTGTGTGTGTGTGTGTGTGTGTGTGTGTGTGTGTGTGTGTGTGTGTGTGTGTGTGTGTGTGTGTGTGTGTGTGTGTGTGTGTGTGTGCGAACAGGCATGTACTTCTAAGTACATTATGATACCTTCTGCAATGACCCAAAGCATCTACACACAAGACATTAGTGATCTCTAGGGAGGCTAAGAGTAATGGGGAAATCCGGCGACTACAGTGGTGGATAGCGCAGGTCCAATATAAGATAGATATGGGTCCCATATTTCATAAAAAGTGTCCAACTTGGAGTGCAGCATTCACGTGATGTATTCACAAGGAATACAGTCCATAATAATGTTGTGCCATGATCTCTTTGATGGGACCTCGTCCTTGATCCAGAACAACAGAATGTTTTTCCTAGCAGCAAATGTCAACAAATTGAACAGTCTCCTATGTTTGAAATTGGCAATATGAATATCTGGGAGGCCTAGTAAGAGGCAGAGGGGATCCAGTTCGATGGGGGTCTGGAATATATCAGATAGTTCCTCTACGATGTCGAACCAATAGCTCTGGAGCTTTACACAGGACCAAAAGCAGTGGACGTGGTTTCCAATCTCTATCTTGCATTTAAAGCAGAGTGGGGATGCATTGGGATCCATTTTACTCTTAAGGGCAGGGGTAATATGAATGCGGTGTAAGATTCTAACTTGGATAGACTTGGTGCGGTTGCAAACCGAGTTATTTTTTGCGTAGGTCCATGCATCCTGCCAGTCCTCGTCCGTGATCTCTATGTCCAAGTATTATTCCCAGGACTGTTTAGTGACAAGGGAAGATGAAGATGAATTAAGGTGTAGAGTACTATAGAAAATAGATATTTGTTTTTTAGGAATCTGCAAGGAGAGGGCTTTCTCCACCTGCGAGGCGGAACTGTTAATTAACAGTGAGGTGTCCTTGGTGATAAACTGCCTAATTTGTAAGTATTTAAAAAATTCCGTATTCAATAAGCCATACCGCTGCTGCAGCTGTAGAAAGGACATTAGAGTCTGGCCATCAAACAAGTGGCCAAGATTAGATATGCCCTGCGTATGCCAGGGCTTGAAGCCGCCGCCAATTTGGTCTGGTTTAAAGTCAGGATTGCCTACGATCGGGGTAAGAGAAGAGGTCAGCTTAGCTCGGCCCTCCACCTTACGGACAGTCTTCCAGGCCTTGACGGAGCATAGTGTGATGGGGTTAGAGCATATTTTCCTAACAGACTTAAAGTCTTTGATAAATAGTAGGTGCCACAGGGGCGACTTAGATTGCGAGGATTCAATGTCTAGCAAGATTGATAGTGGGTCTGGGCCCCGTTCCCCGTACCTGGATAACTGAGTTAGCCGGATAACTTTCAGTGAAGTCTGACTTAAGCCGGACTTTCCGGTTCCCCGAATCTGGATTGTCCAAATCACCATGACAACAGATCCAAAAGTTTGAGCCTGGTCGAAAGCAGGGTTTAAGTTCAAGTTAGCCGGATGAACCATCGCCACGCCCCCGCAAAGAAATGACAGCCCGTTTCCTGAAATTATTCCCACAGTCTACGGTCTGCATTATACCATTCTGAATTACGTTTTTGTGCTCCATTCTTCCAGAGGGGGCTTTTGAAATGTAAAATAGACCCAAAATGCTGATACTAAATTCACTTTGTCCTAAATAATGCACGTTATATACCGTGGCGCTCGCTCGGTGCGATGTACACATTATGTGGTTATTTTAACAACGCGCAGCATTGCAAATGTGAATCCCGCGGGGATTAAGATGTCTGATGAGATGCGCTGTTTGACGGATTTGAGAAATTGAATGAGCCGTTGACGTCACATTAATGAATGAGAATAAACAGATGAAACTTCATTCAAAATAAAGAATATTCTAAACACGGGTCTCTCGTTCATTAATGTATAAACAATGAATATATCCCATCTGGCACAGTGGCGCAGCGGTAGTGCTCAATCCTGGCAACCCAGCGACCGGTGTTCGAAACCCCGTGTTTCCAATATAATTTTTTGGAATATAATATTAATGATTATACGCAAAGGTAGCCTAGTTTTAAGTTAAAATATTATAAATCTACATGCATTGAGGATGTCATTCTTTATATAGCTCTCAACATGCACCAAATTGAATTATTCCTATATTGCAAAAAGAAGGAAGAGACTAGGTTTCGAACCCCGGTCGTCTGCGTGAAAGTCAAAAGAAGAACCCGTTACACCACAGTGGAGATAAGTAAAAGATCGACCATACATCAATCAATGGGCAAGAGAGCCGTATCGTTATCCTGTATAACAGTTTAACTAATTATTTTCGCTAGCAAGATCTCATTTGATTATTCAATCCAGCAGGCAAGTTTAAAGAAATATAATCTGATTGATTGAGGTAATGAGGGATTTAAGATTAGCCTATAGATAACGCATTTAACTTGTCGGCGAGGCGATTGAGCCGTACTGCAATATGTTAATAAAGTTTTAAATCAATTAATCAATCAATGCCGCTAGAGAATCAGGATCTCTGCTATCGATACGTGCTGGCTTTTCAAATGAAGCGGCCGCGCGCATTAATCCTGGGTCTCAAGTCTGGTTTGAGTTAACGAGACTGAATCCACCTTCGAGGAACAGGAAAATCCCGGCTTCAATCATCTCGTTAACTGAATCTGGATAATGGGACTCTCGATCGACTTAGTTGAACCAGGTACGGGGAACAGGGCCCTGATCTGAACCAACCAACAAGTACCCTAAGGTGTGCTGCTAGTTGGTAATGTCTTATATTAGGTAGGTCTAGACCCCCATCTTCACCATCCATCTGTAATTTGGCCATTTTCAGACGCAGTTTCTTCCCATTCCAAATGAATGAGCTTAGCCAGCCTTCTAGCACCTTGATAACCTTGTTTGTCAGCAGCACTGGAATCATTTGGAGAGGGTATAATAGTCTGGGGAGTACGTTAATTTTGACGAGGGCTATCCTACCCAGCCAGGAGATTGGTAAACAGGCCCATCTAACTAAGTCTGCCCTTATGGTCTCTAAAAGGGGGGGAAAGTTGGCCTTAAACAATGTATCATAGGTGGGTGTCACAAATACTCCTAAGTAAACAAAGCCGGAGGGCGACCAGCGAAATAGGAAGGGCTCGGGCAGAATCGGGATGGATTTAAATGTCCCAAGTGGCATTGCTTCGGATTTAGAAAAGTTAATTTTGTACCCTGAGAAGGTTCCAAATGTGAAAATCATGCAGGTTAGACATGGAATGGAAGAGTCAGGTTTAGATATAAAGATCAGTACGTCGTCCGCGTAAAGAGTGATTTTGTGCTCCCTCTCGCCCACCATAATACCTGAGATCGCGGCTGACTGCCTAATGGCCTGAGCGAGTGGTTATATGGCCATGTCAAATACATAGCTGTCAACATTGGCATTTGAAAAAACTGGAAATGTAAATGTCGCCTCGCCCCCCCGGCCCGCCCCCTCCCACCTGGCCCCGCCCCCTCCCAATGGAGCTGCCTCGTCGCTGCCATCAGCTGGTCAAAACCTGTATGTACCCATTCTACAATCTGTTTTCAAGGGTACAGTCAGTGAATCCTAAATCTCCACTAGGCAACCACTTATCAGTCCAACAAGGACTGGGTGAACTACTAGTTGCTACATTAAATTAATCAGATACCTGGTTGAAAGTGAAATGCTGTGAACATCCCTGCATTAAGGCGAGACACTGCAGGTGAATAGTCAAATATACTTTTTTTGTTGATTTTGAGATTTTGTTATATTTTGCTTCCTAAACATGTCTTCTATGAAACTAGTGACAATAAAACATCAATAACACACATTTAGTTGTTTATTTTACATAATTTTGCCTTATTGCATCCATAAATGTGCACATATTTAATAGGGAAGTGCCTAATTTGCATATATAAACATACATTTCAGAAAACATGCAATATATTTTTTCTTAGTTTATATGTACATAACAAATTGGGAAAGTTTCATAGTGATATCTATTCAAATATTTTTTGCCTATTAGGGGGTACTACACTGTACTACACTGTTTGTAGCCTGTGTGTAGTTCTGTTCAGTTCAATAACATCATTATTATTATTATTCAGTTATCAGGCATGTGTTTAGGTTGTCTATTACTAATGGTTTGATTAGGTATTGTGTTTGTAAATATCTGTTTAAAAAAAAAGTATGGCATTTTACAATACCGAACTTTGAAGGCGTTTTCCCAAAAATTAGTTTTAAGTAGGGATGTCCGATATTATCGGCCGACCGATATTATCGGCCGATATCGGCAGTAAAATGTGATATCGGAAAATATCGGTATCGGTTTAAAAAAAGAAAAAAACAATAACAATATTTGTTATATATATATCCAGTGAAATGATTAGTTACCTGAAATTATTCCGTTTTTTGGGGTGGGAAACCCTGCATATATCGGTATCGGTTGATATCGGTTGATATCGGTATCGTAAATTAAGAGTTGGACAATATCGGAATATCGGTATCGGTAAAAAAGCCAATATCGAGCATCCCTAGTTTTAAGAGTTTTTCCTCATACTCTGAGCCAGAAATCTCCACTTCAGTAGCACTCACATACACCAAAACGTCCAGTTCTATTCATATCTATGTTCTGAAGGTATTTACAGAAGGGTTTGTTGATATCGCATTCATGCCCTGATTTATATCACATTTTATTCCTAAAAACATGGCGAAATATGGAATTTTACCATAAAAATTGACTGAATGGAGTATTTTCTGATTTATGGAGTGATAAAAAGAGATATCCAAAATCCCCTCTGTAATAACCTTTGGCTCTAATATGTCAACAAAATTAAACTATAATTTTGAAAATGGCTTTATCCAATGTTCACATTTCTGTCCTGGAATTATATGCAAATTAGTGCATATTTAAGTAGATCATGCCTCATTTGCATATTTAAACATACAATTTCAGAAAACTTGTAATACAAAAAAGTCTTGTCTTAATATAAGTAATCAACTGGGGAAGTTTCATTGTGATATCTATTAGTAAAACAAATGACCCTATTCACCTGCAGTGTCGAATAGGGTAAAAGATTTAACTAATAGATATCACAATGAAACTTCCCCAGTTGATTGCTTATATTAGGACAATACTTTTTTGTATTACAAGTTTTCTGAAATTGTAGGTTTAACTATGCAAATGAGGCATGATCTACTTAAATATGCAATCATTTGCATATCATTCCAGGACAGAAATCTGAACATTGGATAAAGCCATTTTCAAAATTATATTTTCATTTTGTTGACATATTAGAGCCAAAGGTTATTACAGAGGGGGTTTTGGATATCTCTTTTTATCACTCCATAAATCAGAAAATACTCCATTCAGTCCATTTTTATGGTAAAATTCCATATTTCGCCATGTTTTTAAGAATAAAATGTGATATAAATCAGGGTATGAATGCGATATCAACAAACCCTTCTGTAAATACCTTCAGAACATAGATATGAATAGAACTGGAAGGTTTGGTGTATGTGAGTGTTACTGAAGTGGAGATTTCTGGCTCAGAGTATGAGGAAAAACTCTTACTCATTTTTGGGAAAACGCCTTCAAAGTTCTGTATTGTAAAATGCCATACTTTTTTTTTAAACAGATATTTACAAACACAATACCTAATCAAACCATTAGTAATAGACAACCTAAACACATGCCTGATAACCGAATAATAATAATAATAATAATGATGTTATTGAACTGAACAGAACTACACACAGGCTACAAACAGTGTAGTACAGTGTAGTACCCCCTAATAGGCAAGACATATTTGAATAGATATCACTATGAAACTTTCCCAGTTTGTTATGTACATATAAACTAAGAAAAAATATATTGCAAGTTTTCAGAATGTTATGTTTATATATGCAAATGAGGCACTTCCCAATTAAATATGTGCACATTTATGGTGCAATAAGGCAAAATGAAGTAAAATAAACAACTAAATGTGTGTTATTGACGTTTTATTGTCACTAGTTTCATAGAAGACATGTTTAGGAAGCAAAATATAACAAAATCTCAAAATCAACAAAAAAAGTATATTTGCCTATTCACCTGCAGTGTCTCCCCTTAAATGAATGGAAGTGTAAGACAAATTCAGTATAAATTCACTTTATGTAGTAGTATAGCATTAACATGTTCATATTTATTGAAATCTTACAATTCATACATAAATGTTATGATGAATTGAAAATGGGGGAAGAAGTCTGCATCCCCTTAACAATTGTGTATTGCGCCATACTGTATTGTACCCATTCTGCAATCTGTTAAAGTTAGCAATCAATCAATGTATTACCATAGTGTCTTTATACCTTCATCACTGTAGGCTACATATTAATACTACAACTCAAGAAGAATCAAGAGGTTTATTTGTCACATACATACAGTGAAATGCGGGTGGTCACGCCTGCATTGATTGTGCAAAATACAATAAAAATAGGCTTTGAAAAAATAGTTAACACAAGATATGCATGATAAAAAAAGACATGCCAAGTTCCTGAAAAACTGGTTCCTATGTACACTACAATATACAATTGTAACTCTTTTTTTTGTATAATGTTTATAACGTGTATAACGTATAACAGATTTGTATAACGTTGACACAAATTAAAGAATATTTACACTAAGTTCTCTTTTACCTCTTATTTAATTCATTCATTAATTTAATTGTAGGCACTGTTTATATTGTACATAGTCCTGTGTGTTGTATATTGTGTCCTGTGTTACTTTTGTGTTTATTGTCTCTTTCTATATACACCGTGGGAAGGGGGGCACGTAATTGAATTTTTCTGTATGTCTTGCACAAATTGGAAAATGACAAAGTTGACTTTGACTTTTAACATGTGTCTATAGTGTCAGACACTAATTGTAATGTTAAAAACGGATACTGCTGTAATATAAAGTGAAATTCTACCATGCCTCAATGTATCAACTTTAAACATACACTAAATGTTAATGTTCGAAATGTTAATATCCATTATTTCCACGATGTGCAACATTTCCTAAGAACAGCAATGTCATTCTATCAACTCCAAATCTGTGCTATGAGCTCAATTCTCCCGGTGCATGCATAAGTAGAATTGCTGTCTTGTTTTGGATGAATGAGTAGAAATGAAAAACGGAAATCTTGTTTTATTGAAGTAGTTTTGACATGTGATATAGATAAAGATATTGTTTCATTGTGTATTGATTAACTTTACATTTGCTCTTCATTCATATTACAAAAGTTATACTGGCATGTCTAATACAGCAATGGATTATGGGTAAATGCAAAAATACAAAAAAACAGAAAAAATACGGGAACCGGGATGATGGCGGGAAGGAAGGTTGAAATATGTGACAATGCCGGGAAAAACGGGATGGTTGACAGCTATGGTCAAATAGTAAAGGGCTAAGAGGGTCCCCCTGGGGGTTCCCCCGTTGTAGAGGAAAGTTGTTAGACCTAAGCCCGTTAGTCAGAACCGCTGTCATCCGTGAGTTGTAAAGAGTAGCTTGCTGCCTTGTCATAGCGCAATTAGACCGCCGTGTCAGGAGAGGGCGCTGTGCAAAAGTTTGTCTGACATTTTAGCGGCCTAGCAGGTCAACAGCAGATGATGAGGCCTCTGGCCACAAACGCGACCATTTGCCATGTGTGTGGCTAGCAGAACGTAGCTGGAAGAGCGTGGCTGATGGATCCATGAGACCCCAGTCCGAAAAAATATGTACACACACACTAAAAAAAGAAAAAAAAATGCATCACGGAGGCATTAAGCAAAGTCGTGACCGGGCGTGAGTGACACGCATAGAAGTCCTAGGTCATTTAAACAAAGCTAGCGCTTAGCTCCCTGGCATATAGTGGATGTAAAAACAAAAATAAAATAAAAAGTGGCATTATGTAATAGTTATACAAAACAGACCAGGCCAACCCCCCCTTAAGTCAGATGCCGAGAACATTTTAAATAAAGCATCCAGGCGACACCTAACGTCACACAGTCAACCATATAAAAGAACAAAGAAATATAGAGTGATATGACGTCTTTGTAGCGGGAACGCTGCTCCACGACTTCAGGGCAGTAGTCTTCAAAGATTAGGACTGGTTTCCCTCTGTATTTCAGCGTTCCCCTCCTCTTCCGTGCCTCCCAGATAATCCTCTCTTTTATTCGATAGTGATGTAGGCGAGCAATAACCGCTCTAGGCCTGGAGCCGGGTGCTGGTTTGGCAGTAAGGGCCCTGTGACATTTTTGTATTAATGGACCCCGCTCACGCCAACATGCAGAGGCAAGACACTGGTACTCTGGTGATACACAAGATACAACCCTGGACCCATTAACACATCCTGCGCCATTCACGTTGTACGACGTGTTTCAAGTTCATGCTAATTCTGCCAATCCACGGCGTACAACGTTATTTTGATCATATTTCATTTTTTCGCCATGGTATTCATATTTCCCTCACGGAGCCTGGTCTGATGCTGTGTGAGCTGGCACAACTCTGCAACGCTTCAATACTGCCCCCAGGTGGATGATCGGCGAGTTGCCAAACCGGAAATGGCCGGTTGGATCTCGGTGCGTTTCCTAAATGCGTCCGGCCACTCGCATATCGTCGCGGGACTCTAGCCACACACCGTGGATATGGATCGCTGCCATAACTCAATAATCGACATGATTTGGGCGTGTATTAGTATTATACAAACCGGAAATGGATCGACTCGATCCCCATCAAATAACTGGGATCTTTTTGCTCCAGTCTCATCGCCCAACGGTAAGAGGAGGCTGACGTTACTTTCAGCCTGTTTTTGATTATTATTATCCATGAAAAACTGCTCTGATCTATATATCACCCATACTACATAAAGCATTTAACGACGATCACGGAATTATAAACGACCCCCCCCCCCTCCGTTCATCCGCGCATGATCAGTCATAACGTTTAGGACCATGTACAGTTGAAATGAAGTTTTAATATAGCGTGGATCGGCAACAAACGGCATTTGATAATCTATATATGCATTTATGCCTATATCTCACGTTCTAGGAATTACTGCAGAAAACGATAAAAACATATTTATATTCTAGACGGTATTTTCGTATGAATGTGTGAATGAAAAAGTTAAACATTCCTACATCCTGAACGATAGATAATCGATGTTGAATGGGCCATAGTAATGTCAATTAAAAAAGGCAAAAAGCACAAAATAGGCGCTAGGCGTGCACAAAGGTGATATCATAAGACCATTGTGAAATGAATTGAAGTGAGAGAGAGAGAGAGAGAGAGAGAGAGAGAGAGAGAGAGAGAGAGAGAGAGAGAGAGAGAGAGAGAGAGAGAGAGAGAGAGAGAGAGAGAGAGACATTAAGATTCAGATTACTTTATTGTCCATAATGAATAATGAATAATAATGAATGGAAATTCATCTTTGGCACTGGCATATAAGACAACGCACACCATACACAACGATATGCAACAATACACAATATGATTTACACTGTTTTTTGTAGATACAGTAATGAATTTTGCCACCCGGTCACATGCAATTTGAAATATGAATATAGAATAAAGAATATCAGGCCTATACATTACCTTATTATGGTCAAATCTCCTCTTTCCAATGGCAGAGTTCAATCTGGATTTAGTAACACCAGGCGCCCGTAACAGGGCAGCAAAGACGAAACATTTTATACTTTTTTATAATCTAAATAGCTCCGCCATTTTTCAGATCAGATTGAGACGCGTTTTTTCTTTTTTTTTTCACAGAAAGAAACAATCTATATTGTATTTTATGGCAATAATGTTCAGGTTTGTTCAACCCGTGATTCTACAGACATCCTCAGAATTAAATAATTATAATAATAATAATAAATACGACGATCTTTGTCTCATAAAAAATTAGGTTTTACATTTACAGTCAATAAATAAAAGCACTATACAGACAGGCACCTCAGCCCGACCGTTCACCAGCGGTGCCACGCGTATTCTCTGACACCCTTTTGTTTGAGTATTACTGAAGTGATGTGACCAGCTCCACTGCCTGACCCTTCATACTGATTGGTCTGTAGGTAGGACATGCACTGCCTGCTTGGTCTTGGTGATATCAAGGTCTAAGAAGCTGTTGTTGTCAAACCAGGGGGCAAGGCTTCTGGCGAGAGAGAGAGAGCGAGAGAGGGAGAGAGAGAGAGAGAGAGAGAGAGAGAGAGAGAGAGAGAGAGAGAGAGAGAGAGAGAGAGAGAGAGAGAGAGAGAGAGAGAGAGAGAGAGAGAGAGAGAGAAGGATGTGAGAGGTCAGATGGAACTAGAGAATGAGAAAGAGGCGGGTTGTACAAAGAGCTGAGATAGAGAGGTTTGGTTGAATGGAGAGATGGGAGAGTTCATGAATGGGAGAGAGGGGATAGTCATAGTGAGAGAGAGAGATATAGGCTGTGTTCACACTGCAAGTCTAAATGCTCAATTCTGATTTATTGCTCAGATCAGATTTTTGTGTTTGGCTGTTCACATTCTTTTTCAAATGTGGCCAAGATCAGATTCCAGTGTGAACTGGTCACGCTCCTGAACTGACCTGCATGCGCAAATGAACAATAACAAAGATGGATTTAAACATGGAGGACACTGAAGTAACAGTTTATGGTTTAATTTATAAGTTTATTGCAGTGGAGGCCAGCTAATTTGTAAGCATAAGGTAATGAGGGAGAGGAGGAGGTGAAATAACAATTTCCTTCTTTCAATATGCTTTCAAACACAGAGCGGTTATGATAAGTCCCCTCAAGGTTTGCTTGTACAGACATATCACCCCAAATAATTATGAGGTAAACGCCTCACTGTCCCTCCACCAACTCCATCACAGCTGACTTCCATGTTTGTATTCACAGAGTGACTCCCGCCAGCGCAGAAATGTGATGATGTCAATCTAGAGTGACGTAAAAGTCATAGGAATTCTGACTTGAACTACTGTGGTATAATTTCAGTTTCAAACTGCTATAAGTCTTGATTTTCCACAAGTTCGACCGCTACGGGGAGAATTGAACTGTAAGATCAGTGCACACACCCTAGATAGATTAATTCTGTTATTTATATATAACTATTCTGCTAGTCCACCAAAGAGTATTCTAGACACATTTCTTATAGAAGTTACTTTGGGGGTCAGAGCAGAGCCTCTGGGGGTAAGGTGATGTCTCATCTCCCCCGGGAGCAGGTCTGAGAAGAGTGATTCAATCCCTCTCACGTCCTTTGCCCCTGCAACGGTAAACATAGTTTCGGCCTGGAGACAGAGTAATTTAGCATTTGAATAGTCCCAGGCTCCTACTAAAAGCTAGAAATAGCCTCTGAATAGATAGGGTTGTTTACTAAAGCCAGACCCCCACAATAGATTGTGAGTTGGGCTACTCAACAGCCGGTTGTAAAAGATAAAAACTGTTGAGTAAGCCCTTCGGCGGTTTTAGAACAAAAGAGCCACCTGGTTTCTTCATGGTGTGGGACAGGAAGGGTTTTAAATAAGCCCTAGTTACAATTAAACACAGAGGAACACCATTTGGTCTAAAAGTGTGTAAATCACCACCAAAACTAATAGGAATCCAGTAGGAAAACTAGACTCAAAAGTTATAAAATAATGTATTGTTTAAGATAAGACTAAACCAGATACGTATCCACCATTGCAAAGTATAATTAAGCCAGTAATATAGGAAAAATAGGAGATTAAGGTGGCAAAATAGGTGTAAACTACTTAGAAAACTATACTAACTTAAAAGATAAGGTTATAGAATATTTATGATACAACAGTCTGTTATAAAACCAACAAATAGGGCTAAATTCGGTATCTAGGAACCTATAGAAATCAGGGTAAGACTTAAATTCACTGTTTAAATGTAGCAATAACTAATCTCTAATCCTTTAGTTAGTAAAATCAAATACTGTATACTTTAAACGCTAAAACTCCAGAACAGTATTTTGTCCTTAAAAATAGAGGGCCTTGCCACTTTAAGAAGCAAGATGGCCGCCGACCCTAATTCAAAATGGCCGCTATGAGCTTTAGCCAATCAGGCCGTAGAGATCCGCCCTCTGACGAACTAGTTCAACGTTCTCTCAGAGGCGGGATTTAGCCGTTAAAAGGGGTCTGCACAGACCAGACAAAGAAGGAAGCTCTTGAGAACATTGTATGCACAGCCAAACGGAGAGAGGACGGCTTGAAGACGCTGAGGACGAGAACAAAGATTTCTTTGTCTCTTTGGAAACGGGAATCAACAACCAACGAGACGCAACAACCCAAAGCTCCATTGAAGATTATTATTCTTTAACTACTTTTGATTAGTCTGATATTAATGACTGGTGGCATAGTACCCGTTTTCATTAATATCATTGCATTTTCATTTGATTGAACCAGACTATGCTTGTACACTTTTTGGACTTTGAATAAAACAGATCTGGGAAATATAAACACTCTCAGAGATTCCTTTCCTCCGCCATGCAACAACAGTTTTTAGTAATACGACATAGAGCTATAGAAACACAATGCAGCAAAGTAGATTATATGATCAGGAAGCTCTATTCGATCTTACAATACTACAACTGTTCAGACTGAGGTCAATGGCAAAAAACCTGACATCTGATTTACGACCATAATATATGAAAGTGGCCCAAATCAAAATTGAAAAGACACACGCATGCACGCACACACACAATTAAAGAGTCAATGTGTGTATGAGGCCGCAAATCTGTTTGTTTTGGGTAGCCTATCTGAGAATCATTGAATCCTTGTTATTATAGTGGTTATACATGTTGTATATTGAATAACAATTAGTTTGGAATGTTTTTTTTACCAAAAATGATCAATAAACGACTGAAAATGGCTTAGAAGCATCATTACACCTTTGTTTCCACCAAGAATGTGTTTCACCCTAAACACGCCTCAGCTTACTTACGTCTTGTTATAACTAAACTCATCAAACAATAGAATTGTGCTTATATCACTGATATGATCAACTGATAATACAAGTTTCACGTTAGCATTTCATGTTGGCAGTCAGCATTTCCTGGATAGAAGTGTGGCCAGCTCGGCAATAGAGACCATGGTAGGTCAACAGGATTAGTTGCGTCACACAGGCGGCTCCGATTTTCAGGAAGTACAGAGAAGCTGTTTTTTCACAGGAAATTCACTGTATTATTTAACAGATTACTTTTGTTTTTCTACTTTAGGTGTAGGGGAGAACGGGGGACGTTGTCACACGGGTAGGTTGTCACATTCATTATATTTCACCACCAGAGGACCCTGTCTCCCATATTTTGGTATTTAAATGTCCAGAATTGGGGTCAGAGTTCACCTACATTGTCATATTTGCTGAATTTGAGGTGAAAGGACTTTGTGTTTTTCATGTCCATTTGTAAATATTCCGCCCCTCAGTATTTTTCTTCTAGGCTTTTACACAATTGGTTTATAATGAAACAATTATTACCCTTAAAAAGTGTGAAGGGATAGCTATAGTTTAGATTGTTGTTAGCTAGCTAACTAGTTGTTAGATGGCTGTTAGCCTTGATGCTCTCAAGACATTCCAGTTGGGGTTGGTCGTCACACTTTATTTGGGGTTGGTTGTCATATGTTGTGTAGGCTATTATTGTTAGGCCGATTTATTGTGTTCTTATTTTGTTATATAGGATGGCCTGAAGATGTGTTTCCTGTTTATGTTTATTAAGATGCATTAAGTTATGTATTTGTCAACTTGTCAATGCAATTAAACTTTCAAATTTAGTTCTGCCTTCTTGTCTATTCTCAGTCCTTGCCCCACAATGGTGGAATGAACTACCCACCCCAGTTAGGACAGCCGAAACCCTTCCAATCTTTCGCCGTCGACTAAAGACGCACTTCTTCAATCATTATATGAAATCAAAATCTTGTCTTCTTTTTAAGATTGTCTCATTAAAAGTTGTAAAACACATGGTGACAACCATCCCCATGATGGGGTTGGTTGTCACAATGTGTCAGAGTGTCTTTGATAGGTGATTAACTCTTTGTTACAATACGTTGAAAAATGAGAGGGATACACATTTCAAGCCAATATCTTAACCTTCAATTTAATGTAGGAATGACTATTGAAAGATGTTTTGATTATGAGCAATTCACACTAGAGTAAAAAGTGTGACAACATCCCCCGTTCTCCCCTAAATGGCATAAAGATACAGTAAATGACTTTTGATCAAAATATTAACCATTAAATAAAGGTATATCATATTTTAATTGGGGTATTTTACTTTAATTTGATAGTAAGTATTTGGCAACCGTTGCTGCCAGACATTTACCGTTTTACTTTTACAGACTAGTGTATTAGTCAAAGTCATGCCTCCAAAAGGAGTTAACTGTAGAAACATGTTTTTGAGTGGAGGGGACCATACTATTCCAGGGGCGGGGACAAAACACCTAGAGGGAGCAGAGTTCTTATATAACGAGGGTTTGGTCACTGATGCAGAAGGAAACAACCACAGGACAGCACTGGGATCAATGTTCTAAATGTTTCATTCACTTAATCCTGGTACCACTGCTGTCCTGTGGGCGCTGAAACATCCAGGCCTTCTTTTTTATAAAGACCTTGAAGAAAAGCACTTTCTTTTTCGTGTTTTTCAATCTCATTGCATTTTTATACAGTTGTACAGTAGTTGTTGTAGAACTTGTTGTTGTGGACATGATGATCCCTTTGATCTCTATCCCCCTGGATGTCAACAGAATCAATGTGTAGCCAATGTTTATCTGTCCAACATAACTCTCACAAAAAAGTATTTTATCCATAAAATGTTTCATCCATCATTTATTGGTCACATGATGATGGTTGTGACCACAAAATTATGGAAATACCATTACCAGCAGTATCATGTTTTAAATTTGATTACACCACGGTATTATTTAAATACAGAAGTGGTACCATGGTGATACACATAATAAGAAATATTTTATAAAATAAATAAACTGGAATTTGTGATAGTGTATTCTGCCTGTTGTTTTGACTATTAACACTTTCCGTGCCAGCCATGCGGTGCCTAGGAACCCTGTTGCGTGCCACCGCTATATTCAATGACAGAGGTCTCATATTTGCGAACACATAAACTATATCTTAAATTATGGCTATGTGTCTAATATGGCCGTCGCTTATCAATGACTTGTTTGCAGTCAACATTGTCGAAACGGATTGTTTTTTAATTGGTTCATTTCCGTTTTATACCATTTTGAAAAACACTCGTTTTTTGAAAGTTTCAGAAAAAAATTAAGATTCTGTGATAAACGCCCTTTACTGGAATACACTGGAATACACAAAACACATTGTCATTTTACGGCCTATTTATGAATAGTTTTCAAATAAACGCTAGATTATCGATAGTATATGTGTACTTATGCACGCTATAGAAGCGGGCTGAAAAATCGATTATCTTATGTCCTGATCGCACACACACACACACACAAACACACATACACACACACACACACACACACACACACACACACACACACACACACACACACACACACACACACACATACACACATATGGCACACGCTGATATATAGGTGAAAATAGCTCTGATTATCCAAAAACTGGTAAAATAGATTCCTTACCTCAGATCAGATATTCTCCAAAAAGTTTATTCCAATTCCTGTTCGCCATTCCAAATATCGATCGCGTTTATTGATCCAACGCTGGGTACTGGAAACACATATTCTCTGCTGTTCCGATGCTCGGCGATGACTCCAGTAGGCTCGGATTAAATGCCTGACAAGTAAAATGTGGAAGCAGGACTTTTTTTTCTCCATGCGTTTCATTCAATCTAATCCAATGGGGTGCAGTACCATCCGGAGAGGCGATAGGGGGCGGTATTTTCCCTGTTCGAGCTCAGACAGATTCCCACTGGTAACGTGAGGCTAGATTGATGAAAAATGAATGGAAATCGATAATAAAAAAAATAACGATTAAAAACAAGATCTCTCGTCGGCTGGCACTCAACTGTTGGCATGAACTAACGAGAAATCTCGTCGTTGGCACTGAAAGTGTTAACGTACGTTTGAACATTGAAGTGAATGGGCTTGAAGCCCATTGTATAAATAGCGTGCCATGATATTGCCAGGGTAAAATTGATGTATCACCATGGTACCACTTTTATCATGGAGTAACCCATGGTAACATCATGGTATTTGCATAATTTCATCACTACCATCATGGTACCATCATGGTACTTTTTTTTTTTATCTACTTGTTCTCCCATTTTAAATTTTTTCTCCCATCCTAATTTTGTATCGTCCAATTCTACCCTCCCCTGTCTCGAAAGCTGTTAGGCCATGCCTCCCACAGGAACGGCTGCAATGTGGACGAAGCCTTGCATCCGGTACACGAGGAGGCAGCCGTCGCATCTTTTCACCTGCACAGCGTGATCTCTCAGCGGCGAGGGTCAACGTGGGAGGGTCACGCCGCCCCCGTTGCTTCCTGATTATGCTGCGCAGGCGCACCAACCGACCTGTAGGAGTCGCTGTCCACAACGTCCAATCCCCACCCACCAGCTTCCCACCCCTAACACTGCCAATTGCGTTAGTATGAACGACCTGCCAAGCTGGTAGCAATGCCGAGAGCTGGGCTCGAACCCAGCATCTCCTGCATTAGTGGCGAGCGCCTTGCCCACTGTGCCACTTTTTATTTTATTTATTATATATATAAATATATTATATTTATTTATTATATTTTTTATACCAAGTTTCAAGTTTTGTTTTATTTGTCACATATACATTACACATATACACATATACATTACAGTGAAATGCTTAGTTCTGTATGAACACCCTAAGATTGTGCTTCATACAGTAAAACAAATAAATAAAGACCAAACACTACAAAATATACAATATACAAAACTTAAGTACAAAATGCAACAAATGCTAAAAAATTCACTCTCTCGACCGGTGCCCCATATATGCTGAAGGGGCTGTAGTTCCTTGACCCAGACCTTCTAAATCCACAATAATCTCTTTGGTTTTGCTGATGTTCAGGGAGAGGCTGTTCTCCTGGCACCACCGCGCCAGGTTCCCCACCTCTCCTAGGTAGGCCCTCTCATCGTTTGCAGAGATCAGGCCCACCATGGCTGTGTCATCAGCAAACGTAACGATTGTGGTGCTTTGCCACACAGTCATGCATGTAAAGCGAGTATAGGAGGGGGATTAGAACACAGCTTTGGGGGCACCTGTGTTGAGAGTGATGGATGAGGAGGTACAGTTACCTGCTCTCACCACCTAGGGTATTCCTGTCAGGAAGTCCAAGACCAACTGGCAGAGGTCGTAGTTCAAGCCCAGGTCTCTGAGCTTGACAAGCGCTTGGAGGGGACTATGGAAATACAATGATACTGCTACTCTTTTGCTGCTACTTTTTGTAAGGGATCACAGTTGCCCAAATATGGCAGCAAAGGGAGTAAGGTGGCATGCAAATCCAAGCCTTCAGGCTTCCTGTCTTCTGTACCCTTGGTCTTACTCACTCTATCCCGGCCTAGCTACCTCTCTCTCTCTCTCTCTCTCTCTCTCTCTCTCTCTCTCTCTCTCTCTCTCTCTCTCTCTCTCTCTCTCTCTCTCTCTCTCTCTCTCTCTCTCTCTCTCTCTCTCTCTCTCACACACACACTATCCCTTTAAATGTATCTCTCACACTCACCATGTCATCACCCCCCCCCACCATCCTTTCCCTCCATCATCCATTTCAGGTTAAAAGGTTGTTTTAAAGGTTCAAAACGTGTTTTCCTGTGCAGGCTGGTGAGACTTAAGCAAACATATGACATATTTTGAACATAAGGCAATTTTGTAAGGTGTGGTAATAACAGCCCTGCCATTATTGATTATATGGATGTGCCTGTATAATCGTTAAAGGAGCACTTCCCCAAAGAAAGTCAATACTGATTTATTTTGCACATAATCTCACACACATCCAAAAACTCTAAACAGGGTTGCACACATTCATTTAGTTTGACAGTTATTCAGCGTAAATTAGTTTTAATATGGCTGCCAGTGATGTCATCGGGGACATTCCATCCTTGTGTTGAGTTAATTACAGCTCCATGAAATGATAAGGTGCTGTAGCAGTCCCTATAACACAAGGTTGTAGCAGTTGTGCCTGAGTGGCTGGTACAGGGCTCTCCGACACAGAGACACAGGCAGATATGGTATAGCATATAACAGCAGACCAGTTTATTGAAGAGGTCCTTGTTAATTTGCTTGGCCTAGCCTTGTCCCTTGTCACGATCCCCTGCTTGTCGGACTACCGTCTGTGCGCCAACTACGTGGACTGTCTGAGAACCTAGTTACCGTATTCTCCCTTTTCCCAATAAATATACCCTAAATAAATAAATAAATATTCTCTGAATCAACGTCGTCTCTGCCTGTTTGTGTCTGCATCTGGGTTCTGGCTATAGTTCAACCATTACATAAGGTAAATTCATGATATATGAGAAGGCCCTCTAAAAGAAAATCTTTTGGCAGAGAAAGGGATTGCACCAAAAAGTCTGAATATCAGCAGCATTACACTGTACCCTACTATAGAGAATTGGACAACATCCAAAACAATTCATTTGGCTGGGAAACCCCCATTTAGAAGGACTTTATTTCATTTGTCTTATGGATTAATTATTCGTGAAACAATTTTCTTAAAAGCATTAGCACTAACGACTGATTACATTTTCAGAAACATGTCCTGAAACAGCGATTTCACTTGATCTCAACTTTGTGAAACTTAAACGTCTGACATAAATTTACCTCCTGACACGTACTTTCATGTAGGCACATTTTCTTCCAGAGCAGATGTTACCCCCTGGTGAAAATCATACACTGAGATGACACCGAATATTTAGGATCCAAGATTAGGACGCGTCAACAGCAGAGGGGATGTGGGTACGGGGAACACACTGGGTCTCATTCACCAACATTGCCATAAGATTTCTCTTACGACAACCACCTTGGAAGATCATAAGAGAAACTCGACGATAATTACACCCGGATTCACCAACGCGTGGAGAGGCTGTCTTAAGTGGCCAAAATTATCACAGCTGCGATGGCCACAATGAGATACGTCACTCATTGACAAACTTGAACACGTGTTTCTGTTTACCTCATTTGCATACAGACACGCCTCCGGCAGCTCCTTATAAAGCCAGCGAACCAGTGGCGGCTCCTGGATTATTCTCCAGAGGGGGCACTAGGGGGCGCTATACCAAACATGTACCACGCATTGGCCAAATAAAGTACAGTCTAATTCACAACTTGAAACACAATATATAAATAGAAACGTTAGAAACAAACTCGTTCCGTCTCCAAACACACGCATAGGCAGAGAGAGAGAGAGAGAAGAGAGAGAGAGAGAGAGAGAGAGAGAGAGAGAGAGAGAGAGAGAGGAGAGAGAGAGAGAGAGAGAGAGAGCGTGCGATAAGCATTAGCTTAAAGTTAGCTGAGTTGGCTAAGAGAGAGAGAGAGAGAGAATTAACTCACTTTGTTTAATTGAAATGTGGTCCAGCCGGAGGGCTTAATAAAGTGTATGTCCACTGACTGTCCCCCAGACTGTTGTCGATGTATATCCATTCCACTCACTGCCCACTGTCCAGACTCCAGACTGAATCACAAGTTCACAACACACAGCCTCGAACATGTTGCAAACTGTGGCTAAGGAAAAAACTGGCATCGCTGCGTCGGCCAATCAGAGAGCGTCTCCGCGAAATGCGGCTAAGGAAAAAAATGCTGCTACGGAAAAAAAAAATAGACGCTGCTGCTTAGACCGCTTCAAATCGCGCCCGGCTTCCATCATAAACATCATATTTCAACGCACAGCGCGTTACGCACTGATTGGCTGCGACGGATACAGCGATGAAACAGTGACGCGCACTCAGAGCGCTATTGCGTCTAGCCCGAGAGAAATACGGCAGGAGAAATGCGGCTAAGGTAATGGAACGTTCTTTATCAGACAGAATCGTCACTTCCTGTTCAGGAAAACGATTATTAATATTTTATATTTTAACGTTATATTGTGCATTGGAAACACAAACATACTTAAAATGAGTAAATATTATTCATTTTAAACATGTTTATTTTATTTTTAGGGGTCTAAAATAAAAATAAAAATAAAATATTTTCTTCTTCTCCTCCTCTCTTTACCAGGGGGGGCGGCGCCCTAGCGCCCCCCAGTGGCGGCCGCCACTGCAGCGAACTGAGCCGTGTGCAAATTAAATCCCAATGGAGCGAAGAGAATTAGAGGCACACCTGCAGTACTGGGAGTGGAAAGGAGGAAAGTTATATTATTTAGTAGCGTCAGCACACACACACACATGTGCACGTACTGTATAGTCTACGTGTGTAATTAATTAACGCAGTAGGCTTATATTAATATTCGAATGACTTGTTTTATTACGAGATCACAGATACTGCGCTGCCCTACAGTATGTACAGTACACATCTTAGCGTGACATCTCCACAGAGTCGGGGTTGAGCGGACCAGACTCCACAGAGTCGTTGCGCACCGGTGTCCCCCAAAAGGGTGCTTGGCATGTTGGTTGACATCGACCTGCATTAAATGTAGTAAACTGCAAAGAGAAATGTAGGAATGTGTACGCGGTGGTAAGCTTGACTGAAACCTCAAACGATTGCGGACATGCTGCGCAGAGTCCGGTCCGCTCACGCCCGACTCTGTGGAGATATCACGCTAAGATGTGTGTACTGTACATACTGTACTACTATAGGGCAGCGCAGTATCTGTGATCTCCTAATAAAACAAGTCATTCGATTAATATAAGCCTACTGTTCATTCATTACGCAGGTAGACTATAGTATGTGCGCCACGCGCGTGTGTGCGCGTGCGCTGAACAGGTGGACAAGGAGCGAACAAGATGATATAAATATGGAATATTAATACAGTCTATTCCACTATAGATATATCCACGCGATTAGCTTTAGTTCTTATTTATTTATTCACTGTCATTTCAATGCATAGAATGCCGTCTTCACCCGGATTGTGTAAGCCTAGGGTGCAGAGTTGACCATAGCGCGATTGCTCACTGTTAATTGGATGGCAGGGTTCAATGTACATGATTGCTGTTCAAGTCCATGCCTGCAAGGTCAAGGTTTTATTTGTCACACGCAACATCATACCGGTAAGATGAGCAGTGGAATGTTTATCCACTGGCTCTTACAATGTATACAATAAGCAATGTCCAAAAATATAAATAAGAACAACAATAAATAATAACAACATTTATCTGATTTATTTATTTATCCAAAGTAATTGGCAGTGTTTGTGTAGTGCTATTATTTATTTCCGGACATCAAATGCGTCATTGAGGCATGACTTTAAATATAAAATGTAATTTCTTATCGTACAAATATTGTCATATTTATTTAAATTATGATTAATTAATTCCAAGGAGGCATAGAGTTGACATGAAGGAATCACCTACCAAAAAAAGCCCTTAAGAACACGGCACACACCAGTCTGTCAACTTACTACTGCTATTCAGGGATCCTAAATCCTGCTCTTAGTTAGGGCCAAATCCAAGACAAGGGACGGTTGGTGAACACCAAAATCGCCGCACGAAATTTTCTTACAGTAAGTGGCGCAAAGTCCAAGATTTGTCAGATATTTTGTCCTAAATCCGTTGGTGAATGAGACCCACTGACACACAAACAAGCAATGACATGCACACACGCACACACATACATACACACGCAAACAATCAAAGACACACACACGCATGCACACACACACAAACAAGCAAAGACACACACTGCTGTAAAAAAGCTTTGTGTGTGTGTGTGTGTGTGTGTGTGGTTACTTGGAGCTGATGGGAGTTGGCATGAGAAAGCTTTGGAACTCTTCATTTGTTCTCCTTGACCGATATCAGACAAAAGTCTAGACAAAAGTGTGTGTGTGTGTGCGTGTGTGTGTGCTTGTGTGTGTGTGTGTGTGTGTGTGTGTGTGTGTGTGTGTGTGTGTGTGTGTGTGTGTGTGTGTGTGTGTGTGTGTGTGTGTGTGTGTGTGTGTGTGTGTGTGTGTTTGTGTTTGTGCATGCAGGAGTACATGTACCAGTGATTGACAGCGGAGGCGGCGAATGGAATGGCAGATGGCACTCAGATGCGGAATAACAGCCAGGCAATGCGCTAGGTAGTGAGGGACTCGGGAGAGATACAGTAGAGCGAAAGTCAATTAACGTTGATGTCAAGATGGACAGTGGAAGAAAGAGAAAGGGTGGAGGAGAGAGGGATATGTACCAGTGTCGGTTTGTGTGAGTATTGGTGTGTGTCAGTGTATTTGTGTACCTATGTCCATGGGAGATCAGTGACAGCCAACAGTGGATCTCCTGTAGATCAACATACTCATAAGACTGCACTGGGATGGAAGAAATCCCTGTGTAGTACTGTGCATGATTCCTAAACTGGGGTGACAAGAAACCAGAACCTGGGTTTATTGACTCAGGATATGATGTTACAGCATATCCACAGATATGGCACAGACCCTTCAAATGTATCTTGATGTATTTGTTTCGGGCTATTCTCATGGGCGCTGACTTTTCATTGGATATCCTACAATCTGTGTAACTAACTGTAACGCTGCTCCTAATCCTAACCTTATCCATAATCTTAGCGTAACCCTAATCCTAACCTTAACCGTAACCTTATGCATCAGGCAACATGCCAGTGGCGGCTCGTACTATCTTCTGTTGGTGGGTCGCAGACTCGCAGGGGGTTCACGTTAGGTCGAGTTGAAAATGTAACGTAACGTTAATAAATGGTCTGGAGGGGGGGCAGGTGGCGCACGGAGATTACGTTCGTCACCAACACCGGGAGACACTAGGATTCGCCTGTTCGAATCCAGCTCCCGGCGTTGCTATCAGCTTGGCTGTCCTCTCACGCTGATACAATTGGCTGTATCAGGGGGTGGGAAGCTGAAGGGTGGACAGCGACCCCTACAGTTCGGTCAGGGCGCCTGCTCAGCGAGGGTTGGATCTGAGGAGAGATAGTGTGGCCTCCCACACGCTACACTCTCTCCGGTGAGAACCTGCGCGGCCAGGTTGGCCTGCCCCAGGCTGCACATGCGTCGGAGGAAAGCATGTGACAGTCTCCGGTCTCCCGGACCAACAGTAGGGGAAAGTACGCAACAACCAGGAAGGGTGGGATGGGAGAAAAATCGGGAAAAGGGAGGGGAAGAAAGATAATAAAAAAAAAATAAAAAATAAAGATGGTCTGGAGCAATCTCTCTCTCTGTCTCTCGGATCAATCCAATCCAATAATTAACACATGTATATGTTGTCATTTTAAACAACTCACCATTCATTCATTCATACATTATGCATCAACAGCAGCTAAATTAATGTTATAGTTCACAACACAGCAGCGCGTTTTGAAGTGCTATTATCATCTCAGCAAGGAAGCACCGTCAATACTTTCCGTAGCCGCATTTCTCGGAGGATTGTGAGAGAGAGAGAGAGAGAGAGAGAGAGAGAGAGAGAGAGAGAGAGAGAGAGAGAGAGAGAGAGAGAGCGAGAGAGAGAGAGAGCGAGAGAGAGAGAGAGAGAGAGAGAGAGAGAGAGAGAGAGAGTGAGAGAGAGAGAGAGCGAGAGAGAGAGAGAGAGAGAGACTGAATTAACTCACTGTTTACGTGGTCCAGCAGGAGGGCTTGATAAAGTGTATAATGTCCACTGTTGTCCCCAGACTGTTGATGTATATCCAGTTATCCACTCTGTTCAGACTGCATCCAGATTAGCTTGTTAGCACAACACAACAGTACTGTGATGAATTCAATGAACAAGCTGTGTCTTTGCCCATTTCCGCGTCGAACAGCCTGCAAACTACCTGGTGTTCTATCACCATGCTCTAAGACAAACTCTAACCTTAACCAACTTTGAAAGAGTGCCTAAGCTTAACTGTCGAAAGAACTTGCCGTCACGCTCTAAGACAAACTCTAACGCTACCTCCTTAACCTACTTCGAAAGCTTAACCAGTGTAGAAACTGACGTCGGCCAATCAGAGAGCGTCTCCGCGAAATGCGGCTACGGAAAAAAAATCTGCCGTCGGCCAATCAGAGAGCGGCTACGGAAATTCTAGACGGAAATTCTAAATGCTTGCCTAGACCGCTTCAAATCGCGCCCGGCTTCCATCATAAACATCATATTTCAACGCACAGCGTGTTACGCACTGATTGGCTGCGACGGATACAGCGATGAAACAGTGATGCGCACTCAGAGCGCGATTGCGTCTAGCCCGGGCCGAGAAATATGGCTAGGAGAAATGCGGCAGGAGAAATGCGGCAGGAGTGAGTCACTTCCTGTTCAGGAAAACGATTATTTTTTTATTTGATATATTAACGTTATATTGTGCATTGGAAACACAAACATACTTAAAATGAGTAAATATTATTCATTTTAAACATGTTTATATTATTTATAGGGCTATAAAACAAAAAACTAAACAAAAATTCTTGTTCTTCTCTCATTTTAACCAGGGTTCACAAGGGGGGTCGGCGCCCGAGCGCCCCTAGTGGCGAGCCGCCACTGCAACATGCCTGACGATTGCATACCCAAAGTAATTAGCAATTTATTATACTTTATACATATAGCACATGCATGCGTCTGGTCTCTTTTGAAAGGAAAAGTTCCAACCTTTCTTCCACAACAAAGAAGAATCACTCTGAGTGCTAATGAAATAGAGTTACAGAGGTTTGAACACATTGAAGTAAAAGTTTTGTGCACCGGCATTTCTGTTTACTATCTATCCCCCCCCTCACAGTAAGCTGTGGTGTTCCACAAGGAAGCATACTAGGTCCGCTACTGTTCCTAATTTATGCACATGACATGTCGTCAACTTGTTCCTGTTTGCGGACGACTCAGCCCTGCTGGTCTCTGACAAGAACAAGTTACAGGTTGAAAAAACCCTCAGCTCGGAACTAACACATGTTTCACAATTATGCCACATCAATGTGGAACGCACTGCCCAAAGCTGTAAAGGAATGTGAATCACTACCCACTTTCAAAAACACTCTCAAAAAACACCTACGGGAGACTGCAATTCGAAACTGGCCCCTGTAAATGTCCTAACACAACCCCCTCCAATGTACAGTACAAATGACCAAGTATGGTCTTGTTAATATTCCAATGTACAGTGTTACTTGTACAGTTGTACAGTGTCCCCCACCCACCCCTCCTACCCAACCCCCCCCCCCCACTCCTACCCAACCTCCCCCCACCCACCCAACCACCTCCAATGTACAGTACCCCCCCCCCCCCCCCCACCTACCCAACCTCCTCCAATGTACAGTTTCTACGTCAAATGTATATACTTCTTTTCTGGACTCTTTTCGTATCACAAACAGTACTGTATTTGCAAATCTGGTATGTCATAAATGTATAGATGTAGCAGTACTGTCTATCTGTATGTCATATATGTTACGATGAATTGAAAATGGGGGACCCTGATGTAAACAAGATGAAAGTCTTTCTCTGGTCTGCATCCCCTTAACAATTGTATGTATTGAGCTGTACTGTACTGTACCCATTCTGCAATCTGTTAATAAAGTTTTCAATCAATCAATCAATCAATCAATCAATACTTGTTGCCAGATGCCTGTTTTTAAGTTCCAGCTGAGAGGTAGGAGCTGGAAAACATAATGGTTCCATAGCCTGATGTCTTATCTAGTACAGGTCCAAAATGTATAATTAACATAATCCGTAAAGGCCTGGGCCCTCATTCATCAACGTGGACGTGGAATATGTTCTATTTCCACACGTAAGCACAGAATGTAGAATCAGTGCACGCACAGAAGAATCGGGATTCATCAACCGTGCGTACACAGGTCCTATGCTCCTCCGTGTTGATGAATACCACTTTGTTCTACCGTCAATGCTCGTGCATGATTATCCATATATGGTCATGAAAGTGAGGAAACACCCCCCATGGGATGTGAAATAATGGACTGACCCGAGCGGAACTCTGAGAAACTTCACGGAGATTGTTCACTGCTGTCGAACCAAGAAGACACAACGCGTGTTATGGGATAAATAAAAGGCGGACTTGTAAACGGTGATGTCAGATATCAACGGCTCCCTAAGACCATTGCTGCAATTCTGCCTGGACAGCTCAAAATACTAATAAAGACCGTTCGTTGACCACTGTTTGGCGTTGGTTGTGTGTCATTATAACCGTGCTGTAATATGAATGCCTTTATTAGTTGTGTTCGATTGGCTATATGATTTTTAGAGGCATCTATTTTTGTTGTCGGTATTACAGACAACAAAATAGATGCCTCTAAAAATCATATACTATTAGGTAGCCTATATGGATTACATATAATAGCAGCCATAGCCTACATTATGCAACAGTAACTTGCGCATACCAGTGTATGCGACGGACCAGTGTATACCTTATATCATATCATATTCATATAATAGTTTACTCTATCAGCATACCAGCATGTAATATGTTCTTTGTTAGAACTCAACTCGTTATTATTTTGCACAGAGATTGCAGAAATACGGGAACGTTTTGATTTACATTAAAAGGCTTTGACATTGTAAAACTAAATACGTGGAATCCTGTAAGCATAATACAAGTCATATCACCCACACGATATGCTCTGTGTCCAGAGCATGTATGCTTTTCATTCATTTAAGACACATTATTGCAAGGGTTTTGTAATACACATACACCCTGGTGTCATTGCAATGCGTTTTTTTATTCTTTCTTATACAGTAAAAAGGGGAAGAACACTATATCGTGGGTGTTCATATGACTTGTATTCTGCTTACAGCTTCGAAATTCCACTTGTTTCGTTTAACGTAAAGCCTTTTAAATATAATCAAAACGTTCCCGTGTTTCTGCTGTCTGTGCGCAAAATAATAACGAGTTGAGCTACGTTCCGATAACGCTATATAAACCATGCTGCATTCATTCTGAGAGAAAGATCTATTATTCCAAATGCTATTTATAGGGTTTTGACCATAATTACACTACTGTTGCTATTTCACAATGAACTATAATGGATTACGGGGGTCATACAGAACACGCGCCAGTGTCTTTATTTCCGCCTTGAAACTAATGCAGAACTGACGAGCGCTTATGCGTAGTAACGATATTCTACCACTGGGCGTCAGCTAAGTGTGCTCCGACCTGTGCGTACACGTAAGCACGGAGTCAAGTTCAAGTTGAAATTGATGAATCCCACTCTTTGCTTAGAAATGATCATACGCACAGGTTAAGCACAAATCTGTGCGTAAGACACGTTGATGAATGAGGGCCCTGGATGTCCTGCCACATGCATTCAGTGGTGCTTTCAGGCTAATTGACTCCCATTCATTCTAGCAGCGATTCTGGTATTTTCTGGTCTCATGTCCTTCTAATAGTGCTTTTGTTTTAGTCCTGAACCACTCACTCTTACACCTTGCTAGAGTGTCCTTGTTGCTAGGCAACCCGTTTGTTGCCTTTGTTTTTGTTGTGAGGACTGCAACAGGTGCCTCAGCCTGATAGCTCCCCCCAGAGGTTGCGTGGCGCGTTTCCCCAGACGTTCTCATTCCACACCAGATGCGAATCTACAATCAGAGGCTCCTGTCTCTTTCCCAGTAACAGGGGGGGGGGGGAGTATAAACGCTTGACCAGCCCTGAGGACAACGCAAGTTCATTCTGCTTGGAACAGTAGGTTTTGCATCGTTATTATCCTCTTGACTATTTTGTCTTTACCTGCGTATTGAGATTGCATTTGAATATTCCGATTGTAGTTGAATCTTCGTTTTGTTGATGTGCGTATTATATCTACCGATTAGGGGTCCTGTTCCTCTGTTCCCCATAACAGTTTTTCCACCTCCGATGAGCTTGCATAAGGTCACTAAATTAGTAATGACAACACCTGCTCCCGTATTAACGCTCCTGTTATGTTATGCTATTAGCCCTCCTGTTATGTCACTCATCTGCAACAAGGATATTAACTTGTTTTCTGTACTGAATAGTCCATACAGACCTTCCTTTCATGCTTCCTACATTTGGAATGCCCTCCAACTGACTCTGAAGCTGAAGGTTCTTCCTTCTTTTGCTGCATTTAAAAGTATGATATCTGACCTGTCTGATTTTCTTTTATTGTTTATTCGTATTTGTTGTGCCTATATGTATGCATTTGCTGATACACTTTGTTTTGTACACTTGTCATCACTGTAAATTAGGGTAACCTCAGTGTCTTATGAGTTGAAATAAAGACATACAAAATTAAATGTATTGTATGATGCACCACTCATTTTCATTACAACACTTTGCAGCATGTTGATTATTTTTCCGATGATAGATGATTACATTATGCTAGATGTATTTCTTCCTTGCAGAGAGTCATAGACACGATCTGCACTCTCTGCTGTGTTTTCGATCACCATTCTAAACCACCAGGACAAATTTTGTTATGGTTTGACACCGACCCCGAACGCAACGACACAAGAGAGTAGGATTCAGAGTTGCCAAAAACAGGGGCTTGTTTATTGAGACTAATTAAACAGCATAGAATAGGAAGAGTCTAAACAAGACTGGAATAAGCAAGGATGAATTGTTCTGCTGCTCTGCAGCTTCTCCCGAGGTGGTAGTAGGGGGTAGCAGATGCTGACGTCAGAGCCGCTCTGCAGACCTCTCTCGACTAATCTTCGTGTAAACACACACAGTGAGCAATGTTCCAAAACACAATCCCAAGTGAAAAATATCTTCGGTGCAAAAATAGACACTGAGAGCGAAGTCCAAAATACAATCCAATGTGATAATATCTTCGGTGTGATAAACACACTGTGGGAGATGTTAGGTCAAAATATTATCCCAGTGAAACAATCAAAAAGGCAACCGCTGGGTGAGTGACTGTCTGATAAAAAGGTGGTAATCTTCAGTGTTATAAAAACACACGAAAACGGAATTTGATCAAAGACAGTCATTAAAAACTCACCCAGGCGTTGTGCGTAAAGAGCGCTGGAACAGCAGCGGAGCGAGCGCGTCGCCACGGGAAAAAGGTGTCCAAGAGGAAGGCTTCTTGGAAATCCTGGAGGTAAAGCACAGGGAACAACAGCAGCAGCAGGAACGGCGAATGCAAACAGAAAATATCAAAACGATCCAACAAAACTTGAGTGGGGAAACGGGGTATAAATAATACGGGATTGATTGATTGACAAGCAGTGACAGCTGGGGGATGTGATTGAAACGCGTGTGGACGGGAGAGAACCAATCAACGACGTCTCTGGGAAGAAGCGTGTGAATGGGGGAATGAAATGATTAACAGAAACAAATGGAAAACAGAGCGAGGTGGTTTAAAGGAACAGAGCGAGTAGGTGAGCAAGGACAGAAACCTCACAGTACCCCCTCCTCCACGGGAGCCACCCGGCGACCAGGCCGACCCGGCTCGTCAGGATGGGCACGATGGAAGTCAGTGATCAAGCTGGGATCCACGATGAGCTGCCGGGAGACCCAGCTACGCTCCTCAGGACCGTAACCCTCCCAGTCCACCAGGTATTGGAACCCCCGGCCCCGCCGACGAACGCCCATCAACCGGCGGACCTGCCACTGGGGGTGACCATCCACCAACACGGGAGGCGGAGGATTAGGAGCTGGAGGCATAAGGGGACTGAGGGAGACGGGCTTAACCCGGGAGACATGGAACACGGGGTGGATGTGCATGGACGCAGGAAGTTTCAGGCGCAGGGCCGCCGGACTGAGTACCTTCAGGACCTCGAAAGGTCCAACGAAACGGGGGTTGAGTTTCTTGGCCGAGGACCGTAGCGGCAGGTCCCTTGCGGAGAGCCACACCCTCTGCCCAGGGCAGTAAGTCGGCGCGGGAACCCGGCGCCGGTCGGCACCACGACAGGCGCGCTCAGATGTCCGGAGCAGCGCGGTCCTGGTGATCTCCCAAACTCGTCGGCAGCGGTCGAGGTGGTCCTGCACGGAGGGAACTGCCACTTCCGCCTCCTGTGCGGGACCCAAGGAAGCCGGCGATCAGGGGCACCGGAGAGGGGGACAAAGACAGAGGCCCGGAGAGGGGGACCGGAGACGTGGACAGAGGACCGGCGAGGGAGGCCGGAGACGGGGACTGGGACCCGGTGAGAGGGCTGGACGGCACCTGAAGACACCGGGCACGACAGGAGGAGCTCCACCCCTTGATGGTACCGGAGGACCAGGCGATGTGGGGCTCGTGCAGCGTGAGCCAGGGCCTGCCCAGGACCACAGGGACAAGAGGAGAGCTGGTGACGAAAAACTGGAGCCTCTCAACGTGGTCACCAGCAACGGTGAGAAGGACTGGACAGGTGCGTTGAGTGACGTCAGCCAGGCGGCGATGATCCATTGCGAAGACCTCCAAGGGCCTCTCGAGGTCCTCAAGTGGAATGTTGGCCCGGGTGGCAAACCCAACGTCCATGAAACTCCCATCAGCACCAGAGTCCATGAGTGCACCCACCGTCGCCCGCTGGTCCGCCCAGGCTAGGGTGACGTCCGCCAGATGGTTGGGTGGTGCACGGGTGGGGGAACAGGAAAGACGGCTCACCAGGATCTCCCGGGGTCTCGGCGAGCCTGGTCCTCTTGGCCGGGCACGGCAATTGGAGACACGGTGTCCACCCCGGCCACAGTAGAGGCAACGGCCGGAGAAGAACCTGGACTCCCGTTCGGCCGGGCTAAGGCGGTTGCGTCCCAGCTGCATGGGTTCCCCCTCGGTCACGGCTCGGGAGGGAACAAACCCACCAGTCACAGAGGGGGCAGGGCGGTCAGCACTGTAGAGGCGGCCGCCGGGAAAGGGGGCCCCTGAGCGGAGGTCGATGGCACAGTCATAAGGCCGGCGAGGCGGAAAAACCTGAGCCCTGGACTCCCTGAAAACCCCCTCGGGGGCGTGGTACTCGGGGGGTACCAGGCCACGTGAGCGGATCGGCGCGGCCGAGAAATCCGCTCTTCGCTCTTTAAAGCTTGGTCCGCTCCGCTAATCACTCATGTTGACCCCGCCCCCAAGTCGCTCTCCGCTCGCTCCCCGCTCACCTTGAATCGAGCGCTCCCCGCGCCAGATCGCTCGGCAGTTTTTTTTCTTCTTTTTTTGGAGCATGGTGTAAATGAGCTCAAACTACAACAGTCTACACCCCCTGGGCCCCTTAACAATTGTTTGTATTGAGCCGCATTGTAATTGTAGCCATTCTGCAATGTTAAATAACGTTGTTTATCCATTCACTGCTCTATTAAGCGATGATAGGCTAGCCGAGCCACAATGCTATGGTCGCTGCCATTAACGTTAGCATGTAAGCTAACGTCAACAACAATGGCGTCGATACTTTTCGAAACAGGAGTGAGTGTGGGCGTCTCTACAGTGACAAAGCCTGAAGAGGATATCACAGGTTCACCCTTCTCATTGGTTGAAAATGGCCTTCATGTTTGTACATCGCCATCTGTTGCTTTGGCATTGTACTGCATGTATATATTACATCAACAGTGTTAAACCACTGTGAGCGGCCTGGAGTGGATTGGAGCGGAGGAGAACTCTCGCTCCGGACGTCGCGCCGACTCATTTTAAAACCCACTCCTCGCTCACGTCAAAACCGGCCGCTCCGCGCCCCGCGCCGCTCACGCTCCGATCCGCTCACATGCACTGGGGGGTACGTCTGGGGTACAGAAAACCTCCTCGAGGTCGTGGTCCTCGGGGGGTACGTCTGGGGTACTGAAATCCTCCTCGAGGTCGTGGACCTCGGGGGGTGTGTCTGGGGGTCCCCGTCGGGTTCCCTCACGTCTTCTCTCCTGGAGGCGTCCGTCGATGCGGATGGCGAGGCTGAACAGGTCCTCGAGGGAATCAGGTTCCTCCCGGGTCGCGAGCTGGTCCCTGACTGCGTCACTGAGCCCACTCATGAAGGTTAGGCGAAGTGCTGAGTCGTTCCAACCACTCTCCACCGCCGCCAGTCGAAACTCCAGGACGTAGTCTGTTACCCCGCCGCTCCCCTGTCGGAAGGTACCCAACCGGGCTCCAGGGTCCAGACCACGGGCTGGATGGTGGAACACCCTGCGGAGCTCAGCCACGAAGTCTGGATAGGAGAAACAAAAATCTGCATCCATTGCCCAGGAGGAAGTGACCCACTGGGCTGCCCGGCCTGAGAGCAAGTTCGTCATATAGGCCACTTGGGACCCTCTAGCAGTAAAACGGCTTGGTTGATGTCGGAAAACCAACTCACATTGCATGATGAATGTGGCACAATCCTCGGGATTGCCGTCGAACAGCCGTGGGACGGAGAGACGGGGTTCCCGAGGTGCGGGATCGGGAAGCGTGGGAACTGCTGGGACTGCGGGGAATGCTCCTGAAGGAAGTGAGGGAATTAAAGCGTTAACGGTGTCGCTCAGCGTGTGAAGCTGAACGAGAATACCTGACTGTTGTCCTGCCAGAGCGGCCAGGGACCCTTGAATAAGCAGGACCTGCTCTCGGAGTCCCTGTACAGCAGCTGCAGCCGCATCCAGCTGTAGGCTGTGTTCCTTGGCTGACTCTAACTGGACTGCCGCTGCTGTGCTGACTCTCTTGCGGGCGCAGACCGCGCAGGCCAGTACGAACCCCTTGACGTCGTTCCTCATGGTGGGCCACCAGAATCGTCGAGCCAGGAAGGAGAACGTGCGATGAACGCCCGGGTGGCAGGCGAACCGGCTGGTATGGCCCCACTGGAGGACCCGGGACCGGACTGAGTTGGGGACAAAGAGACGATTAACCGGTACATTGCCTGGAGCGCGATGGAAGCGTAGGGCACGCCTTACCACCCCCTCGATGCCCAAGGTGACTACTCTCTCTGTGTCGGCTGGGGTCGTCATTGGTTGGATCGTAATGTTATGGTTTGACACCGACCCCAAACGCAACGACACAAGAGAGTAGGATTCAGAGTTGCCAAAAACAGGGGCTTGTTTATTGAGACTAATTAAACAGCATAGAATAGGAAGAGTCTAAACAAGACTGGAATAAGCAAGGATGAATTGTTCTGCTGCTCTGCAGCTTCTCCCGAGGTGGTAGTAGGGGGTAGCAGATGCTGACGTCAGAGCCGCTCTGCAGACCTCTCTCGGCAGAATCTCCGAGGTGATGCGGGACCGAGAGAGAGAGAGAGGGAGCGAGTCAACACAGGGTGCAGGTAGAACGAGCAGGAGAACAGGAGAGGTGACTTGTACCCAAAAACAAAAGTTATCCAAGTGAACTAATCTTCGTGTAAACACACACAGTGAGCAATGTTCCAAAACACAATCCCAAGTGAAAAATATCTTCGGTGCAAAAATAGACACTGAGAGCGAAGTCCAAAATACAATCCAATGTGATAATATCTTCGGTGTGATAAACACACCGTGGGAGATGTTAGGTCAAAATATTATCCCAGTGAAACAATCAAAAAGGCAACCGCTGGGTGAGTGACTGTCTGATAAAAAGGTGGTAATCTTCAGTGTTATAAAAACACACGAAAACGGAATTTGATCAAAGACAGTCATTAAAAACTCACCCAGGCGTTGTGCGTAAAGAGCGCTGGAACAGCAGCGGAGCGAGCGCGTCGCCACGGGAAAAAGGTGTCCAAGAGGAAGGCTTCTTGGAAATCCTGGAGGTAAAGCACAGGGAACAACAGCAGCAGCAGGAACGGCGAATGCAAACAGAAAATATCAAAACGATCCAACAAAACTTGAGTGGGGAAACGGGGTATAAATAATACGGGATTGATTGATTGACAAGCAGTGACAGCTGGGGGATGTGATTGAAAAGCGTGTGGACGGGAGAGAACCAATCAACGACGTCTCTGGGAAGAAGCGTGTGAATGGGGGAATGAAATGATTAACAGAAACAAATGGAAAACAGAGCGAGGTGGTTTAAAGGAACAGAGCGAGTAGGTGAGCAAGGACAGAAACCTCACAAATTTAACCCAAACAGTATATCTTTGTACCAAGGTTGGTCTACAGGCTTCATAAGAACATTAAATTGGTCACCTACAATTAGATGTTATCAACCCTGTTATTACATGCTGAAAACCGTGGCAACC
>NC_140177.1:98078047-98143047 GCF_963971535.1 Notolepis coatsorum
GCTATCATGTCCTCCCTCCTCACCCCCCCCCCCGCCCCCTCCTCCCTCATCTTTCTCTGCCGAAGACTTTGCGATCTTCTTTGAGGAAAAAGTGGAGAACATCCGCAGCTCCTTCTCCCAACCCCCACCCATTCCAAACACTGAATCGGGAACCTCATCCTTCACTCTGTCATCTTTCTCTCCCATTACAGAAGCCGATACCCTGACACTGGTAACGTCGAACCGTCCGACTACATGCCAGCTGGACCGGCTACCCTCCCCACTTCTCCAGACCATAGCACCGGACATCCTCCCATTCCTAACTGCAACCTGATGGTTGATACTCCTCACTCAACTTGGGGGTGGTCCCCACTCCCTAAAACAAGCCAGAGTCATGCCCCTCATAAAAAAAAAACCCTGAACCCCCACCGTCATAGTCAACTATCGTCCTGTCTCTCTTCTCTCCTTCCTTTCTAAAACACTTGAACGTGCTGTATCCAACCAACTTACTGCTTATCTCTTACAGAATGACCTCCTAGACCCTAATCAGTCTGGCTTCCGGACTGGCCACTCCACAGAAACGGCCCTCATTGCGGTCACAGAGGCACTTCACTTAGCAAAAGCGAAAGGCCTCTCCTCTGTCCTGATTCTCGTAGATCTATCTGCAGCCTTCGACACAGTCAACCATCAGATCCTCCTCACGGCCTTCGCAGGAATGGGAGTGGCTGGCTCTGCGCTGACATGGCTGACATCATACCTCAATGGCCGCTCCTATCAAGTGTCATGGAGAGGGACCCTGTCGGCCACCCGCCCCCTGCGGACGGGTGTCCCCCAGGGCTCGGTCCTAGGACCCCTTCTCTTCTCCCTCTACACTAAATCACTGGGTAACATTATCACATCTCATGGCTTCTCGTATCATTGTTATGCCGATGATACTCAACTCTTCCTCTCCTTCCATCCCTCAGATATCCACGTCTCTGAGTGGATCTCGGCCTGTCTGTCCGACATCTCGGCCTGGATGATGACCAACCACCTCAAACTGAACCTAAGCTAAACAGAATTGCTCCACCTGCCGGCCAAATCCTCCCCCCTGACCGACCTTTCCATCACAGTCGAGAATGCAGCTGTGACCGTGTCCCCGACTGCCAAGAACCTTGGTGTTGTCCTCGACGACCAGTTGAACTTATCTGCTCACATCGCAGCGACAACCAGAACCTGCAGATTCCTCCTGAGCAACGTCAGAAGGATCCGCCCCTTCCTGACAAAAGAAGCCACCCAACTCCTTGTCCAATCAACAGTCATCTCCCGCATCGACTACTGCAACGCACTGCTCGCTGGCCTCCCGGCCACTGCCACCAAGCCTCTTCAACTCATTCAGAATGCAGAGCGGCCCGCCTGATCTCAAACCTACCGAAGTCGGCCCATGTCACCCCACTTCTAGGGACCTGCACTGTCGAGGGCCTCCGCTTCAAGGCCCTCGACCTAGCATACCATGCGGCAAAGGGAACCACTCCCAACTACCTCCGGTCAATGGTCTCTAACTACACACCCCAGACCCTACGCTCTGCATCTCTGACCACCTCAGACCTACTCCTATCCAAGCTCCGGGATGGTCATCAAAGAGAAGTCGCCTATTCTCAGTCCTTGCCCCACAATTGTGGAATGAACTACCCACCCCAGTTAGGACAGCCGAAACCCGTCCAATATTTCGCCATCAACTAAAGACGCACTTCTTCAACCATTATCTGAAATAATGGTGGGGAGGGGATATCTAACCCTAACTAACCTTACTGTCATGCACTTGTCCTAATAAACTAACCTACACTGTAACACGCAACACTTTGATGAACATTGTTACTGTAACTCAGCTGATAGAGTTGTACCCTTCCTGATGACTTGTCGTACAGAACTTTTAAGTCGCTTTTGATAAAAGCGTCACCTAAATGACTAAATGTAAATGTCTCTCTCTCTCTCTCTCTCTCTCTCTCTCTCTCTCTCTCTCTCTCTCTCTCTCTCTCTCTCTCTCTCTCTCTCTCTCTCTCTCTCTCTCTCTCTCTCTCTCTCTCTCTGATCTTGGCCACATTTAAAAAATAATGTGAACAGCCAAACAAAAAAATCTGATCTGAGCAATAAATCAGAATTGAGCATTTAGACTTGCAGTGTGAACACAGCCTATATCTCTCTCACTATGACTATCCCCTATCTCCATTCATGAACTCTCCCATCTCTCCCTCCAACCAAACCTCTCTCTCTCAGCTCTTTGTACTCCTTCTCCCAACCCCCACCCATTCCAAACACTGAATCGGGAACCTCATCCTTCACTCTGTCATCTTTCTCTCCCATTACAGAAGCCGATACCCTGACACTGGTAACGTCGAACCGTCCGACTACATGCCAGCTGGACCGTCTACCCTCCCCACTTCTCCAGACCATAGCACCGGACATCCTCCCATTCCTAACTGCAACCTGATGGTTGATACTCCTCACTCAACTCGGGGGTGGTCCCCACCTCCCTAAAACAAGCCAGAGTCACGCCCCTCATAAAAAAAAAACCTGAACCCCACCGTCATAGGCAACTATCGTCCTGTCTCTCTTCTCTCCTTCCTTTCTAAAACACTTGAACGTGCTGTATTGTTGTGGCTGAGTAGTCGTTAACACAGCAGGAGACGTTATTTCCAGTTTCAACAAGCAATTTATTTAAGGAAAAGAAGGTTTAACAGAGGAGCTATGGATCAGTAGACGGTCACCACAGTTGAAGAAAAACACTCTAACCTCCCAACCCCCGTGCCCCCCAGATAATACCTTCCCAGCCCTGCCCCAACATGACAGATATGATGACGTGACATATTATATCAGATATGACATGACGTACATTAAGATGACACATAGATTTAACATCGAAGAGAGATAAAGCTGGAGTCTGGAATCAAGATTAGTGAAAGAGAAAATGAGTGTGTGTGTGTGAGTGAGAAAGAGTAGAATGAGTGTGTGTGTGTGTGTGTGAATGTGAAGGAGTATGTGTGTGTGTGTGTGTGGAATGTGTGTGTGTGTGGGAGAGAGAATGTGTGTGTGAGTGAAAGAGAGAGTATGTGTGTGTGTGTGAAAAGGAATGAGTGTGTGTGTGTGTGTGAGAGAGATGTGTGTGTGTGTGAAAGAGAGAACAAGATGTGATGTACTCGAAATGTCTATCTGTCCCTATTTGTCCCATACTTAAAGTTGTTTTAAGAACATCAGCCGGACTGTCGCCCTAGCGTTCTTTGAGCACTGCTAGTTGACCTATATTAAACTAGTCCACCCCATATACACATTTTCCACAACAGTATCCAACCAACTTACTGCTTATCTCTTACAAAATGACCTCCTAGACCCTAATCAGTCTGGCTTCCGGACTGGCCACTCCACAGAAACGGCCCTCATTGCGGTCACAGAGGCACTTCACTTAGCAAAAGCGAAAGGCCTCTCCTCTGTCCTGATTCTCCTAGATCTATCTGCAGCCTTCGACACAGTCAACCATCAGATCCTCCTCACGGCCCTCGCAGGAATGGGAGTGGCTGGCTCTGCGCTGACATGGCTGACATCATACCTCAATGGCCGCTCCTATCAAGTGTCATGGAGAGGGACCCTGTCGGCCACCCGCCCCCTGCGGACGGTTGTCCCCCAGGGCTCGGTCCTAGGACCCCTTCTCTTCTCCCTCTACACTAAATCACTGGGTAACATTATCACATCTCATGGCTTCTCGTATCATTGTTATGCCGATGATACTCAACTCTTCCTCTCCTTCCCTCCCTCAGATATCCACGTCTCTGAGTGGATCTCGGCCTGTCTGTCACGACATCTCCGACTGGATGACGACCAACCACCTCAAACTGAACCTAAGCAAAACAGAATTGCTCCACCTGCCGGCCAAATCCTCCCCCCTGACCGACCTTTCCATCACAGTCGAGAATGCAGCTGTGACCGTGTCCCCGACCGCCAAGAACCTTGGTGTTGTCCTCGACGACCAGTTGAACTTCTCTGCTCACATCGCAGCGACAACCAGAACCTGCAGATTCCTCCTGAGCAACGTCAGAAGGATCCGCCCCTTCCTGACAAAAGAAGCCACCCAACTCCTTGTCCAATCAACAGTCATCTCCCGCATCGACTACGGCAACGCACTGCTCGCTGGCCTCCCGGCCACTGCCACCAAGCCTCTTCAACTCATTCAGAATGCAGCGGCCCGCCTGATCTCAAACCTACCGAAGTCGGCCCATGTCACCACACTTCTTAGGGACCTGCACTGGTCGAGGGCCTCCGCTTCAAGGCCCTGGACCTAGCATACCGTGCGGCAAAGGGAACCACTCCCGCCTACCTCCGGTCAATGGTCTCTAACTACACACCCCCAAGACCCCTACGCTCTGCATCTTCTGACCGCTTCAGACCTACTCCTATCCAAGCTCCGGGAGGGTCATCAAAGAGAAGTCGCCTATTCTCAGTCCTTGCCCCAGAATGGTGGAATGAACTACCCACCCCAGTTAGGACAGCCGAAACCCGTCCAATCTTTCGCCATCGACTAAAGACGCACTTCTTCAACCATTATCTGAAATAATGGGGGGGGGGGATATCTAACCCTAACTAACCTATGCACTTGTCCTAATAAACTAACCTACACTGTAACACGCAACACTTTGATGAACATTGTTACTGTAACTCAGCTGATAGAGTTGTACCCTTCCTGATGACTTGTCGTACAGAACTTTTAAGTCGCTTTTTAAGTCTCTCTCTCTCTCTCTCTCTCTCTCTCTCTCTCTCTCTCTCTCTCTCTCTCTCTCTCTCTCTCTCTCTCTCTCTCTCTCTCTCTCTCTCTCTCTCTCTCTCTCTCTCTCTCTCTCTCTCTCTCACTGACACACTACCCCTTTAAATGTATCTCTCACACTCACCCTATCATCACCCCCCCCCCCCCATCATCCTTTCCCTCCATCTTTCTATCATTCATCCATTTCAGGTTAGAAGGTTGTTTTAAAAGTTCAAAAAGGTGTTTTTCCTGTGCAGGCTGCTGAGCCTTAAGCAAACATATGACATATTTTGAAAAATGTTGTAAGGTGTGGTAATAACAGCCTTGCCATTATTGATTATATGGATGTGCCTGTATAATCGTTCAAGGAGCACTTCACCAAAGAAAGCCAATGCTGATTTATTTTCCACATAATCTCACACACATCCAAAAACTCTAAACAGGGTTGCACACATTCATTTAGTTTGACAGAGCTATAGTAACTTTTCCGCACCTACTCCCGAACTCTGCATGCGCAGATTGCCCACAGAGTCTCTCTGGATTGTCCAGAGATCTAGGTTCATCAATCTGTGCATGTGTAGTTCGGGAGTAGGTGCGGGAATGTGACTATAGCTCGGTCGAGAAAATGAAATTGGTCTCTCCGTGTTCAGGAGACTCAGGCGTATAAAAGTCTATTGGATCATGTCTCCAGCACCCCCACAGCCGTAGCTACAACCACTTAATGTCAAGGCTCTCATCCACATTCATTCATTTTCTCGCCCGCTCTCTCCTCCATGAGCTCAATGTAACGCGGACGTGCAGTGATCTATTGCTATTTTGTCAGGGGGACACAGAGATACATTGTGTACGCAGGACCCAGAATTCCTTGCTTGCCACTGTAATAATATAATATAATAATAACTGGACTTTGAAGAAGTCTTTATTCGTCATGCAGTGACACACACACACACATGCGATGGGCGGCACACACACAGGAACGCGTGTTGCTTATTAACAGCGGAAGAGTGCAAAAATGCTTCCGCATTCGTCACCGCACGCCACTACGGTAATGCGCCTTTCTTTTCACGCCGCTCAGACAAATGCATATGGCATTTCCGCGTACATTGCAACGAATCACTTGGAACCTCGGATGTCTTTAACTATGAGTGAACACAACGCAACATTGTAACGTTAACGTGTACTTTACTATGGAATATACATGTATATTATCGCGACGCGTCGTCAGACTAAACAGTGTTGTGAACACAACACATTGTAACGTTAACGTGTACTTCGCGACGCGTCGTCAGACTAAACAGTGTTGTGAACACAACACATTGTAACGTTAACGTCTACTTTACTATGGAATATACATGTATATTATCGCGACGCGTCGTCACAGACTAAACAGTGTTGTGAACACAACACATTGTAACGTTAACGTGTACTTTACTATGGAATATACATGTATATTATCGCGACGCGTCGTCACAGACTAAACAGTGTTGTGAACACAACACATTGTAACGTTAACGTGTACTTTACTATGGAATATACATGTATTGTTAGAAAATGTTTTGGATCTAAATCACTTGGAGTTTGAAAGTGATATCAGAAGAAACTACTCAACCTCGGCTGTCTTTAACTATGAATGAACACAACACTCTAACTCACCATGTTTAGATAATAAAGTACTCAACCTCTACTTGTCTACTGTCTGACTGAACACAACACTCTAACTAACTTACCATGTTTAGATAATGAAGTACTCAACTTCTACTGTATTTAACTATGAGTGAACACAACACTCTAACTTACCATCTTTAGATAATGAAGTACTCAACCTCTACTGTATTTAACTATGAGTGAACACAGCACTCTAACTTACCATCTTTAGATAATAAAGTATAACCTCTATTGTCTTTAACTATGAAGGAATTACAACCTTTATTTAATGGTTAATATTTTGATAAAAGGTAATTTACTATATTTGTATGGCATTTACACTTAAAGTAGAAAAACAAAAGTAATCTGTAAAATAATAGTGAATTTCCTGTGAAAAAACATTTATTTTTTACAGTGTACGTTACACACACAAATGCTACATTATGACACATTTTACAAAGAAAGGCCTATGTTAAAGTGCAGCTTGGCTTAGAGGATAATGTCTTGTATGAACAACCAGTAATATAAATAATATTAACAACAAAAATGTGTTCCATCTTCATGTCAGATGATTTTCAAAAAGGAAAATGTACTACGCCTCTGTCGTCTACTCTAAGCCATCCTAGGTTGTCAAAGTGGGCAGGGGTGAGGTGGGTTCTAGACCCATGTTACTGACCAGACACTCTATATCAGTGATGTCTGTTTACTGCAGAGTGGCAGCGCTAACAGAAATAAAAACAACCCAGACCTATGTTAAAGTGCAGCTTGGCTTAGGCGATAATGTCTTGTATGAACTACCAGTAATATAAATAATATTAACAACAAAAATGTGTTCCATCTTCATGTCAGATGATTTTCAAAAAGGAAAATGTACTACGCCTCTGTCGTCTACTCTAAGCCATCCTAGGTTGTCAAAGTGGGCAGGGGTGAGGTGGGTTCTAGACCCATGTTACTGACCAGACACTCTATATCAGTGATGTCTGTTTACTGCAGAGTGGCAGCGCCAACAGAAATAAAAACAACCCAGACCTATGTTAAAGTGCAGCTTGGCTTAGGCGATAATGTCTTGTATGAACTACCAGTAATATAAATAATATTAACAACAAAAATGTGTTCCATCTTCATGTCAGATGATTTTCAAAAAGGAAAATGTACTACGCCTCTGTCGTCTACTCTAAGCCATCCTAGGTTGTCAAAGTGGGCAGGGGTGAGGTGGGTTCTAGACCCATGTTACTGATGTATACCCGTGTATGGTGATTAATATGAACCAAAGCGTGATTAAATTGAACCAAAGCGTGTTAATATGTGTCGAACCAAGCGGGGATCTCATGCGCATGCGCGCGTGAGCGCGGCGCGAGCACCTCGCGGGCACCTCGCGAGCACGCCGGTGCACGCCGGTGCACCTGGGCGAAGGAAAAGGAAAGGCGCATTACCGTAGTGGCGTGCGGTGACGAATGCGGAAGCATTTTTGCACTCTTCCGCTGTTAATAAGCAACACGCCACAGGAACACACACACATGCAATAATTCTTTGGGTCGCTGATCAGATTGAGTGGGGCCGCGCCCCGTGGACCAATCCAAGTGCTCCTGTCGGTCTTCGTCAGGGACGAGACAGCATTAGCGATCTGTTGTGCATGTTTTTACATTGGGTTTATCTTATCTGGAGGGGAAACCCTTGCGAGCACGGGGAAAACATGCAAACTCCACACAGAAAGGCCCCAGAGATACCCCACCTGGGTACCTGGCAACGTGGAAACCTGGTCCACAAACGGGTATCGAACCCTGGACCTTCTAGCTGTGAGGCGACAGTGTTACCCACTACACCACAGTGTGTGTCTGTGTGTTTTGCAGAGCGGTGGGTGGTCCACTGCTCCTTTCAGCTCCCCGTAGTCATTGATTGAAAATCAAACCTGAACCAAATCTCTCTGTTATGCAACATATTCTAATCATTCCTGTTATGACTGATAGCGTTCATGCCTTTTCATGCCATAAGTGTTGTAAAACATTTCAAGGCCTTGGCGGTGGACTTGAAAGAGATCTGATTACTACCCGTGAAGTGGCCATTTTCTACACATCTGCAAGTGTCCTTTTTTTATTCATACTGCAAGTAATTTTTTTTATCACACGTCAAGTTCCTTTATTTATTCAATATTTACAATCGAATATGCTTTAGACAACATCCCATGTAACCCAATTTGACATTTTAAGATGGTACGTTTTGTCAAAAGCTGTCATCTTAAAGGCTTTGTATTTAAGTGTCATAAGCATTTATGGTTATGAGCATTCATGAGAATTCATTTTAAAAACCTATGTTAGTTTATCAAAGCGTATCATAGCGGTTCTTCATATGAGGTGTTCAACGGTAAGAAGAGATAAGTGGTGAGGGAAACTTAAAACTGCAGGCAATGTTTATTTATAATAAAACACAAGATACTGGGACTATTGCTCAATGAAGAAACCCACTCCCTTTGCAAAATTTATATTTAGTTTGAATTATTGAAAAAATTATTCACAAAAACATCATAAAAAGGCTGTCACCGATGCGTAGGGTAATGTGTAGAACCACCGTAGCCCCAAAACTCAAGGTTCTCTACTTTTGCGAAAGGAAACCATACCTTTATTGCTGCGTTTATTGGTCCTCATTCTCGAACAGACATACGGAACACTTACCAAGGATTACCTCCGTAACTTGATTTACGTACTTATAGAAATTTGATCTATTATTATTATTATTATTATTATTATTATTATTATTATTATTATTATTATTATTATTATTATTATTATTATTATTATTATTATTATTATTATTATTATTATTATTATTATTATTCTGCATTCTCGAACAGCTTCGTATTGTAAATTCTTTATAGGATTTACGTACTCGAAAAGGCAGTCGTAAAGGGTCCCCAAGTCATTGGGGATTGCTGATACTACAGACATCAAGTTTCAAGTTTGTTTATTATTTGTCACAACAAAATACAGAATACTTTATGATGAAATGCTTGTTTCTGTATGAGCCCCTGAGAGTGTGCTACATACAGTAAAAAGAAAGTAAGTAAAAAAAATAAAAATTAAGAAGTAAGTAAAAAGCAGGGGTGTAAAGTACTTGAGTAATTGTACTTTGTTACTACTTAAGTACTGTTTTTGGGGATTTGTACTTTACTAGAGTATTATTAGGTTTGTATACTTATATTTTACTCAATTACGTTTCAGAGAAAAAAAACATACTTTTACTCCTTACATTTAAAATGCAGACCTACAAAGTACAAAGTACAAATCTTGCAGGTCCAACTATTTGAATGAGTATATTTGTTTCTCTGGCCGAACTAACGTTATTAATCCTGCGGCTGCACTTTATTTAAAAACAGCCAATCAAATCCCCATCAATGGAAAATAAACCCGCCCATACCAATGCTGATTGGTCCTTGTGCAAGACTAGAAAGCGGGGATCTTTTATTAAACACCTGCTATCAGAAGAATAGACAGTCAGAAAAAAAGTTTTTACTTTAACTTTTTAGTACTTAACCTGTTCATCTGTAGACCGTTTTCGTCTAAAGGTACATGCCTAAGTAAATGGAAGATTGCTCCACTTCTGCAAGGTCAATTTGCATGTTCTTGGTATCTAGGAACATCTAGGGACCTGGGGGTATATATTTCCAGTGTCAGAAATATTGTGTCTGAAATTGTAAATTGTAAATGAATAAATTAATTATGATTAATTATGATTTATGATTTTGATGATGATGATCAAAAATGTATACGGTAGGAGAAAATGCTCACTGAGCTCATTCACCACCTTATTGAGATCATGTGTACAAAAAATCTAAGCAAATGAACAGCGGGAAGATGATTAAACAGAAGGATTTGTAGATACAGTAATGAATGATAATCGACTTTAATTATAAATTCATATTTGACCTTGAACTTGACCTTGACCTTATTATGGCCAAATCATACATCTATGGATAGGGAAAATGCTCCTCTTTCCAATGGCAGGGTTGAATCTGGATTTAGTCATTTCTTGCGATTTTTTACGATAATTAGCATTTTCCGATAAATTTGTATTTCCGATAAATCGTATAAAACATCGGTACAAATGAAAATATACACTTTTACTACTGTTTTTGATAGGGTTATGGTCTTTACTCTTGGCTACAAAAAAGATATTTAAAAACATTGACCTCTTAACATCCAAGGGCCCACATGTGGACGATTCTTTGCCGACCTCTAGTGGCTCGGGTGTGCATTTCTTTTAATACAATATATAGATAGAATTAAAGCCCTATTTGTTGCCTGTCGATTGCCCTTTCAGTTCAGCGGTTCTCGAGTTACATGCCGATATGTGAAGCGTGCCCCAAAGTACGCAAAAGTACACATTACCACCCCCGACTCCCGGGGCTCTAGCTCGGTCAATCATTTGGCTATCTTTGCATAGGGTTGTAGCCAATGAGTGTGGCTTTCCAATGATACCCCATGATATGATAATTGGGGATCTAATACGGTCTCTATTGATCGATTTATGATAAAGAAAAGCAGGGTCTTAACAGGCTTAACAGGTTAAGTACATTTAAAAGTAGACACTTTTTAACTTTTACTCTCAAGTGTGTTTTTAGCCTGATACTTTTACTTGAGTAAGATTTTGAGACGGTACCCATACTTTCACTTAAGTATCATTTCTGGGTACTTTTTACACCCCTGGTAAAAAGTAAGTAAAGTCAATATACATATATACAATATACAATACAGAGTAAAATGAGTAACAGTGAGGTACAATGCAGAGGTACAAAACTTAGGGTAGGGTACAAATGAGGTATGAATGTGGTGCAAATCTCTTTAATAATAGATAAATATAAAATGTGTTTAAAAAAAATTACTTCATTTTTTATTTACAAACATACAGGTACAAAATACAAAATACACATACACGATTCACAATACTATTAAACAAACAGAAACAATAAAGAAAAAATTATAATATCAAAAAGAAAACTGAAATAAAAGACAGGGTGTGACATGGGTTCATTGGTCATTTCTATCTTTACATTTTTTATTTACATTTCAATTTATTTTCTTGTTTCCTTTTCATCCTTCTGTGATGTCGTTCCTCTTCTTCCTATATTCCTCCCACTTTTCCCATTTTGACTCAAATGTCTCCTTTTGCAGCCTCAGCATATGCGTGATTCTCTCCATTTCCTGTATCCCCTCTATTATCTCTGTCCATTGTTCCTTTGTCGGTGCTTCTACCCTGTACCACAGCTTAGTCAGTGCTTTCCTGGCTGCTACTAATAGTATCTTAATAAAATATTTGTCTTCTCCCTGAATGTCTTTCTGTGACAAGTTCCCTAGGTATAGTACTAGACCTCACTGTGGTATTTCATATCCTACTATTTCATTTATTATCTCTCCTATCTCTTCCCAATAGTTTCTTATTTTCTGACATCCCCAGAATATGTGTCTGTGGTTCGCTACTTCTTGTCCACATTTTCTCCAACATGGTTTCTGTGCTGGTGTGTAATTGCCCTGTATTTCTGGTGTTATAAAGAATCTAATTATGTTTTTCCACCCAAACTCCCTCCATATCCTTGATCCTGTGGTTGATTGTTGTATCTTACATGTGTTATACCATTCCTCCTCTGTTATCTCTATTTCTAACTCTTTCTCCCACTTTTCTTTTGCATACAAGGTTGTAATTCCCTTACTGTCCATTATTGCCTGATATAGTGCTGATATAACCCTCCCCTTCCTTCCTTCATATGATTTTACAATTATCCTAATTACCCCATTCTGTTCTTTGTCTCTGTAATCTCTAATCTGTAAATATCTAAAGTGGTCTCTATTCTCTAGTCCGAATCTTTCTTTAAATTTTTGTAGAGTCTGCATCTCCCCTCCTTCTATCATTGTACATGTTGCTGTTATCAGTGGCGTGACTCTGTTGATAGTGGTGCAGGGGACAGATTTGGCGGCGTGGTCACTGACATCGAATGGGGGGGGGGGGGGGTTAGGGGGGGGGGGGGGGTCACTCCCTGCCTCGATTTTTTTTATAATAACAGGTGTGCAATACCGCACTTTCCCAGGCAGTGCCGCCATTTCTCCATGTAAACGACACACTGGGCTCATACAGAAACAAGGATTTCATCATAAAGTATTCTGTAATTTGTTGTGACAAATAATAAACAAATTTGAAAGGTTTAAGGTGAAAGAACATTTATTATATGGTGCTTTAATTAGCAATTATGAACACAGTAATACCTAGAGTGGTCATGCCCTCATTGATTGTGCAAAATACAATAATAAAATAGGCATAGACATTTTTTTAAATAGGTAAGACACAAGATATGCATGATTAAAAAAAATACATTCTAAGTTCCTGAGAAACACTACTATACAATATAAAATGTTTGCTCTTAATGTATCTATCACCTTTATCTATCACCAATAACTTTTAATCAAATTTAATTACAGGTACAAAATGTTAATATAAATCAAACTCTTATGCACTGGTACACAAGTTATATAACAAACATGTTTAATAAAACTCTAACCCTTATGGTCATGCCTGCATCGATTGTGCAATAATACAATACTAAAATACCTGAGAGGGCACTGGTTCCTATGTAGACTACTATACAATTTTAACTCTGTCATTATTATACTTAATGTATCTAAACTATATTATACACGAGCCACATCTGTTCTTTCCTTAAAGTTACTTTTTATATACCTCATTCCTTTAAAGTGACTTTTCCATTATTTAAAGTGACATTTTCACATTTAAACTCATCCAATGCTTCCAAAGACATGTTGTCTCCGATCATGGGCAGAGATGAATTCCTCACAGAGTTTTCTCATGTCAAAGACATCAACCCTTTCTTGATGTATATGACAAACTGCCACACTGTTCAACCTTTTCTGCTTCATGGAGTTGCGAAGCCAGGTCTTCAACCTCCGGAGTCCGCTGAAACTCCTCTCAGCTTCAGCAGAGGATGTGGAAACAACCAGCAACAGCCTCACAAGGACCTCCACCTGATCAAAAATACCTCTGACTTCAGGCAACATGCCTCTCATGATGTCTGCAGCTTCTGTGCTTGATGCATAGGTGTTATTTGATTTGAACATGGCTAGCTGAACATCCAGCATCCTCCTGTTCATCTCTGGATACTTGTCCACAATGTCATCACTTTCTCACCTAATAAGCACACTCTCCAACTTCTGAAGCACTTCAAAGCTTCTTTGATTAAACCGCTCTCGGAATTGCAGATCTGCTGTATCCAGTATTTTGAAGAACTCCCCTCTGAAGAAGTCCACAGAAGTTGCTGGGACATGTGTTGCAGCTTCACCAGTTAGACGTTTTGGAGGGTTGCGGATACGAGGCATTTCCATGGGATCGATGTTAAGTGAGGTGACCAGCTTTGCTGTGTTGTCAAATATCTGTGAATGAATGAAAACTTTATTTAACAGATTGCAGAATGGGTACAATACAGTACGGCTCAATACACACAATTGTTAAGGGGATGCAGACCAGAGAAAGACTTTTGTCTTGTTTACATCAGGGTCCCCCATTTTCAATTCATAGTGACATTTATGACATACACAACATACATAACATTTATGACATAGGGACATACACAGGGGCGGACCTTCCTACAGGCGATATAGGCGGTCGCCTAGAGCGCCACCCAGAGGGGGGCGCCAAAAAAAAGAAAAAAAAAAAGAAAAAACGTATTTTTTTATTTTTATTTTTTATTTTTTTTATTTTTTTTGTTTTTAATTTTTTTTTCTCTGTGCAGTTTTGGCGCCCCCCTCTATATCGGCAACCATTATTTTTACATACAAAAAATTCTAACATAAGGGAAAATGAGCCAAAAATCTAAAACGGTCAGTCGGTCTGAGCCTCAGCTTTAGGTGTTCACAGTCAGAACATGCTAGAGCGCTGTGCATTGATGGGTATCGGTCAAGTGTTTATAGAATTGAGCGTTGAGGAAAGAAAGACTAACGTTAGAGAACTATGAAGAGGCAAAAGCCATAAAAAAAAATAAAAAAAAAATTACAAAAAAACAAAAAATTACAAAAAAAAGAAAAAAAAAATGGGGGAGGGGCGGCGCAGTGGTGAATCTCGCCTAGGGCGCCAAATGTGCTAGGTCCGCCCCTGGACATACATGACATACAGGTATTTAGTACTGTTACATTTACCATAGATCCTGACAGTATATACATATGATGGATGGGGAGGGGACTGTGCATTAGGAGGGGGTGGGTGGGTGGGAGAGAACTATACATACGGTGGGGAGAGAATATATACATACGTTGGGGAGGAGACTGACTATTAGGAGGGGGTGGGGTTGGGTGGGGTGGGTGGGGGTGGGGGGCAGGGCCGTAGCCAGGGTTTAGAAATTAGGGAGGTCCATTTATTTTTTTGGCCCAGACCGGCCCACTATAATCGGTCGGACACCACCCACCAGTACACCATCCTTACGGTCCCCCTAAATATGCGTACCTACTGTACTATTCCCCCCCCCCCCCAACCCATTACAAAGCTGGGTAGTAAGTGCCATGGACAAGTGGACCAGTGTACTCACTCGCTCTTGGCTGAATCTTGTTTTGGGTGGTGATGTAAAAACACCTGCATCATAGCAGGCTCAGGATGGGCAACGTAGTCTATAGTCTGTTCATCCCTGTCTCTCTCCTCCACAACCTGGCTTGACTAGACATAAGGAGAGAGATGATTACAATTAACTGGTACATTCAGGTCCAGAATTGTCGGAATCCCCTGACAAAGATGTGCAAAAAGCTGTACAATTTAAACAATACCATACTGGTAATGAGAAAATAGTTGTTTATTCAATGAATGCATGGAGCAGTTCCATCTTGTTTCATTTGATACTAACTACTCAGTTCATACAGATTTCAAGTATTCAAATATCAATGATGAATATTGCATAAGGTTTACACAGTTAATAGATCACCTTCTTGTTTTATATTCATCTTATATGGCAATTAAATCAATGGTGTGTTTGTTTGGGGAGTTTGACCTATGTGCCTACCACGTGAAGGTGCATGATCAATGGACAGCACAAAAACAATTTGTGTAGGTGGAGACTAGAGCTACCACAGATAGTAATAAGTTATTAAGAGTAAGTAATCCATACCATATATATCCTAATAGTTACCTTATTACCATACGTGGCTGAAAACAAACTTTGCTGCCTGTTGTGAATGTGTTTTTCCCTGTAGGCTAATACATAAGTAGGCATACATTTTTGCAGTTGAGGAAAAATTTGCAGTTGAGTAGGCTATAATGTGCTGTGTTTTTATGTCTTCCATCGAGGACAACCTTGGAAATAAGTGTTAATGCTTGTTAATGAATGCTTTTAGGTGATATCCTCAGGAATACAAATTGGTCAAGATCATTTGTTTTTATGATGTGTTTTTAATTTCCAAATAAATCTAATCAAATAAAAAAGCAGTTTTTGCAGTTGAGCTACTGGTGTGGTATATTATACAGCCTTTTCATGCATCTTTATCAAGGGAACCCTTATCCTAATGATTTAAAAAATAATATTATGATGATACGATATGGACCTAGTAGTTGGGTCATCTGTGGCACTTCGTTTCTCAATGGATTTTTTTAAAAAGGCGGGGGAAATTTGTGAGAGACCAAAATCCAAAATGGCTGCCGTGGAAATTAACTTTTTAATGGTTTGACCTACAATGATGCCCAATACATGGTACCAGCCCCCTCTCAGTCATGTACCAGCCCCTCTCAGCCATGTACCAGCCAGCCCCTCTCAGTCATGTACCAGCCCTCTCTCAGTCATGTATACCAGCCCCCTCTGTCATCTACCAGCCCCCTCTCAGTCATGTACCACAGCCCCATCTGAGTCATGTACCAGCCCCCTCTCAGTCATGTACCAGCCCCCTCTCAGTCATGTACCAGCCCCCTTTCAGTCATGTACCAGCCCCCTCTCAGTCACGTACCAGCCCCCTCTCAGTCATGTACCAGCCCCCTCTCAGTCATGTACCAGCCTCCTCTCAGTCATGTACCACAGCCCCATCTCAGTCATGTACCATAGCCCCATCTCAGTCATGTACCACAGCCCCCTCTCAGTCATGTATACCAGCCCCCCTCTCAGTCATGTATACCAGCCCCCTCTCAGTCATATACCACAGCCCCCTCTCAGTCATGTACCACAGCCCCCTCTCAGTCATGTACCAGCCCCTCTCAGTCATGTACTAGCCCCTCTCAGTCATGTACCAGCCCCCTCTCAGTCATGTACCACAGCCCCCTCTCAGTCATGTACCAGCCCCATCTCAGTCATGTACCAGCCCCCCTCTCAGTCATGTACCACAGCCCCATCTGAGTCATGTACCAGCCCCCTCTCAGTCATGTACCAGCCCCCTCTCAGTCATGTACCAGCCCCCTCTCAGTCATGTACCAGCCCCCTCTCAGTCATGTACCAGCCCCCTCTCAGTCATGTACCAGCCCCCTCTCAGTCATGTACCAGCCTCCTCTCAGTCATGTACCACAGCCCCATCTCAGTCATGTACCATAGCCCCATCTCAGTCATGTACCACAGCCCCCTCTCAGTCATGTATACCAGCCCCCCTCTCAGTCATGTATACCAGCCCCCTCTCAGTCATGTACCAGCCCTCTCTCAGTCATGTAACAGCCAGCCCCCTCTCAGTCATGTACCACAGCCCCCTCTCAGTCATATACCATAGCCCCCTCTCAGTCATGTACCACAGCCCCCTCTCAGTCATGTACCAGCCCCTCTCAGTCATGTACCAGCCCCTCTCAGTCATGTACCAGCCCCCTCTCAGTCATGTACCACAGCCCCCTCTCAGTCATGTACCAGCCCCATCTCAGTCATGTACCAGCCCCCCTCTCAGTCATATACCTGCACGACTGGCGGGGGGGGGGTGCTTAGTAAGAGATGTGATTGGGCCAGCCCAGTGTCAGTCAGTACCAATGGGCCGATGTCTCAGCCTAGTAGTGGGCCGGTCGTTGACAAAAAAAAAAAAAAAAAAAAAAAGTATAATTTTTTTTATAAAAAAAAAATTATATAATTTTTTTTTTTTTTTTAATAGTTACAAATAGTTACCGAGGTCCGGACCTTGGTGACCTCATAGCTGGCTACGGCCATGGTGGGGGGTTTGGACATTTACGGTGGCCAGTTTCGAATTGCAGCCCCCCGTAGGTGCTCTTTGAGAGCGGTTTTGAATGTTGGTAGGGATTCACATTCCTTTACAGCTTTGGGTAGGGCGTTCCACATTGATGTGGCATAATTGCTAAACGTTTTTAGTCCCTTGTTTGAGCCGAATCTGGGTTTAACATGATTTGTTGAGCTTCCTCTGGTGTTGTGGTCGTGGTATTCACTGACCTTTGGGAAGTATTTTGACATGTACATGGGTATCTTAGTCGTATAGTGTATCTTGTAGACCAGGCCCATTGCAAGTTGCTGTACTCTGTCGTCTACTCTAAGCCATCCTAGGTAGTCAAAGTGGGCAGGGGTGATGTGGGTTCTAGGGGTAAGGTCAAGTAGTAGTCTGACCAGTTTGTTTTGTGATGTTTGTAATCTTGTTTTTAGCGCCTTTGAGGTGCTTTGGTACCATGCGGTGCAAGCATAGTCGTAGTACCCTTGAATGAGTGCTCCTGCCAGAGTCTTCAGGGTATTCTTGTTTACCAGAGAGGAGATCCGGTACAAGAATCTAGTTCGTTGGTTGACTTTTTTTATTACCTTGGATGCCATTTTGTCACAAGAAAGATTTGCCTCTAGGATGGAACCTAGGTATGTAATTTCATCTTTCCTTGTGACAATATTGTCACCCACTGTAACTGAGAAGCCGTCGGTCTTGCTGAGTTTGTTATTTGATCCGAAGAGAATGGACTCTGTTTTACCCAGGTATAATGATAGTTTGTTATCAGCGAGCCAGGTGCAGATTCTGCCGAGTTCTGAGCTGAGGGTTTTTTCAACCTGTAACTTGTTCTTGTCAGAGACCAGCAGGGCTGAGTCGTCCGCAAACAAGAACAAGTTGCAGTCACAGGCTGACGACATGTCATTTGCATAAATTAGGAACAGTAGCGGTCCTAGTATGCGTCCTTGTGGAACACCACAGCACACTGTGAGGGGGGGATAGAGTACCGTTTACCTCCACCATCTGTTCTCTCCCCTCAAGGTAGGATTGCATCCAGCTCACTGCTAAACTATCAAAAACAATTGCTTTTAGCTTGTCAATCAGAATGGAGTCATTGACAGTGTCGAAGGCCTTTTGTAGGTCCAGCATGACTCTTGTTTGATGTGGTCGTTCAAATAGAGAAGGCATGTGTCAGTGGAGTGGGATGTTCTGAAGCCAGATTGGAATTCGTAGATTAGATTTTTTTCCGCTAGGTACTTTTCGACCTGTTCATAGACTATTTTCTCCATGACTTTCGAGATGGATTTAAGAATAGAAACAGGGCGGTAGTTGCCTGGGTCTAATTTGCTGCCCTTTTTGTGCAGAGGGGTCACTCTCGCAATTTTGAAGTCCTTGGGGACGTGTCCCTGTTTTATGGAGAGGTTTATTATGTGTGTGATGACTGGGGCGATGGCGGCTGCTGAGTCTCTGAGGAATTTGGAGGGGATGTTGTCATGGCCAGTGGCCTTGTTAGGTTGGAGGGCGCTCAGTACTCCATCTGTTGTTAGCATTTCCAGTTTGAAGTCGTCTTTGTGGACCCCTACTTTTTGTAGTATGCTACTATGTGTTCTACCCCATAATGCCTGGAGTGGGAGGGTAGTTTATTTACCAGTGTTGTGGCTATGTTTGTAAAGAAAATGTTTAAGTAATTGGCTACATCCAGCTTGTCTGTGATGAGCGTGTTGTCCGTCTTTATGTTTGAGAATCTGGTTTTAAGTTTTTTACTGCAGCCTAGTTGATTATTGAGTAGTTTCCAAAGTTCACATGGTTTGTTTTTGTTTTTATTTTCCTCAGTTTTGTCATTGATGAAATATTTTTTTGCTGTTTTGATCATGGTGTTTACGTCATTTCTTTGAATTTTTTGTTCGACCATGTGGGCTTGGAGTTCACTGTTTGAGCTTTTGCAAAGCTTTGTGTGAGGTTTTGTCCGCTGCTCACCTACTCTCTCTGTTCCTTTAAGCCTACTGTTAAGGAATTCCCTTCTCACTCACTCTCACTAGCCCCCACCCTCTTGTACGTTACTCTCGTTTGCTCTCAGCAGCCACACCCTTGTAATACCTGTCATTATGTGTTTGATTGGTCTGGTGCCGAACTCACACTTTTAGTTCGATTATCAATTACCTCTCGCACCTGTGGTGCATTCTAATTAGTTCCCCTGTGGGCTTTAAATACCTGGCTCTTCCCCTCTGTTCCTCGTGGGGTCGTCTTGTAACATGCCGTAACATTCGGTATCATATTCTCTTTCATCAAGACTCCCTCGGGAGGTCCTCTGTTCTGTCTATGCTGTTTTTATCTCCGGCGTAAAGATGTGCTCCAGCCTTCGCCTCCTGTCGCCGTTGCCTGAGGGAGAGACTGGACTGCGCTCCCTAGACTTCCACGGGAGGTATCCCAGTGATCCACTTCAGACCTCCGCGCAGCAGTCGTCCTGACGCACATCCAGACCTCCGCGCTGCAGACGCCCAGACACCATCCAGACCTCCGAGCCTGGCGCGCTCTTCCACGCAGACGCACTCCAGATGCGTCCTCCGTACCAGCGCGCACTCCCAGCAGACGCGCATCATCCAGACCTCCGAGCCTGGCGCGCTCTTCCACGCAGACGCACTCCAGATGCGTCTCTCCGTACCGGCGCGCATTCCGCGCAGACGCGCTCTCCACTCCAGACCTCCGCGCAGCAATTGCATCCTCTGTACCGGCGCGCACTCCAAGCAGTGGCGCACCACTCTGACCTCCGCTCGGACAGCCGGCTCCCCGGTGGCGACGCTCTCGCCCCGCTGCTGTTCCAGCGCTCTTTACGCACAAACGCCTGGGTGAGTTTTTAATGACTGTCTTTGATCAAATTCATATTTTCGTGCGTTTTCTATAACACTGAAGATTACCACCTTTTTTATCAGACAGTCACTCACCCAGCGATCGCTTTTTTGTTGTTCTCACTGGGATAATATTTTGGGACTTTACATCTCCCACTGTGTGTTGTTCACACCGAAGATATTATTCACATTGGATTGTTTTTTGGACTTCACTCTCAGTGTCTATTTTTACACGAAGATATTTCACTTGGATTGTGTTTTGGAACTTTGCTCACTGTGTGTATTTACACGAAGATTAGTTCACTTGGATTACTTTTGTTTTTGGGTACAGTCACCTCTCCTGTTCTCCTGCTCGTTCTACCTGCACCTGTGTTGACTCGTTCCCTCTCTCTCTCTCTCGGTCCCGCATCACCTCGGAGTTTCTGCCGAGAGAAGTCTGCAGAGCGGCTCAGACGTCAGCATCTGCTACCCCCTACTACCACCACGGGAGAAGCTGCAGAGCAGCAGAACTTTCTCCCCTATCTAGTCCTCCCAGTCTTCCCACTCCCCAGCCCGCCTCCGCGGGCCCTTGTCCCCTTCTCCCCTCTCTAGTCCTCCTAGTCCTCCCTGTCCAGTTCCCCCTAGTTCCTCCCTGTTCCTGTTCTCCCTTGCCTTCCCCTTAGCCAGCTCGCCTCTTAAAGGCATTGGGCCCTTTTCCCTTCTTGTTTATCCAGTATTGGTGTTCTCCCTTAAAGGGACAGTGCCGGTTTTTCCTTCTGTTCAATAAATGCCCGTTTCTTGGCTTACTCTCATACCTGTCTTGTGTTGTGCGATTGGGGTCGGTTACAAACCATAACAGTACGACCCCACCAAATCGACGACCCCAGCCAGCACAAACGGTGTATTGTTGAGTTTGCCTTTTTTTTTTTTCTTGTTCCCTCTAGTTCCCCTCTAGCTTCCTTGTTAGCCCCGTTTGACTCCCCTGCAGCTTGTTAGGCCTCTACTACCAGCATGGCCCCTGTCTGCTAGCTTTGCCCCGGCTGCTAGCACAGCCTCTATGTTAATGCAGCCCTTGCTGCTGGCATGGGCCCTGTAGCTAGCCATGCCCTGGCAGCTAACCCAGTTCCCTCTGCATGGCCCCAGTCTGCTAGCTTGGCCCCGGCTGTTAGCACAGCCTCTATGTTAATGCAGCCCTTGCAGCTAGCATAGGCCCTGTAGCTAGCCAGGCCCAAGCAGCTAACCCGGTCCCTCTGCATGGCCTCCACTTTTTGTCAGTTTTCCCACTGCTAGGACTGCCCCTTCTGCTAGCAAGGTCAGTTCCCCACAGCTAGGACTGTCCTTCCAGCTAGCTTGTTCTCTCATGCTGGTCCAGCCCTGTCTGCCAGCCTAGCTCCGGCAGCTGGCGCAGCCTCTATGTTAATGTAGCAGTACAGCTAGCATAGGCCCTGTAGCTATCAGTGCCCTGGCAGCTACCCTTTCCCCCTGCTATCCTAGCTCGGCAGCTAGCGCAGCCTCTATGTTGATGTAGCAGTACAGCTAGCATAGGCCCTGTAGCTATCAGTGCCCTGGCAGCTACCCTTTCCCCCTGCTAGCCTAGCTCGGCAGCTAGCGCAGCCTCTATGTTGATGTAGCAGTACAGCTAGCATAGGCCCTGTAGCTATCAGTGCCCTGGCAGCTAACCGTCCCTCTGCTAGCCCTTTTCCCGGTGCTCCTCTTAGTTACCACTCAGCTCCTCTAGTTGCCCCTCAGCTCCTCTGGTTAACTCAGCTACCCTACTTTGCCCCTCTGCTACCCTAGTGACCCCTCGGCTACCCTGTTCTTTTGCTAGCCCCACTTTTGTTGTGGCTTCCCCTGCTGGCTTGGCCCAGTACCTTTTGTTTTTTTTGCCTTGTTTTGCCCCCTGCCACTCTGTCTATGTTTTTGGGTCGCCGGGTGGCTCCCGTTGAGGGGGGGGTACTGTGAGGTTTTGTCCGCTGCTCACCTACTCTCTCTGTTCCTTTAAGCCTACTGTTAAGGAATTCCCTTCTCACTTACTCTCACTAGCCCCCACCCTCTTGTTCGTTACTCTCGTTTGCTCTCAGCAGCCACACCCTTGTACTACCTGTCATTATGTGTTTGATTGGTCTGGTGCCGAACTCACACTTTTAGTTCGATTATCAATTACCTCTCGCACCTGTGGTGCATTCTAATTAGTTCCCCTGTGGGCTTTAAATACCTGGCTCTTCCCCTCTGTTCCTCGTGGGGTCGTCTTGTAACATGCCGTAACATTCGGTATCATATTCTCTTTCATCAAGACTCCCTCGGGAGGTCCTCTGTTCTGTCTATGCTGTTTTTATCTCCGGCGTAAAGATGTGCTCCAGCCTTCGCCTCCTGTCGCCGTTGCCTGAGGGAGAGACTGGACTGCGCTCCCTAGACTTCCACGGGAGGTATCCCAGTGATCCACTTCAGACCTCCGTGCAGCAGTCGTCCTGACGCACATCCAGACCTCCGCGCTGCAGACGCCCAGACACCATCCAGACCTCCGAGCCTGGCGCGCTCTTCCACGCAGACGCACTCCAGATGCGTCCTCCGTACCAGCGCGCACTCCCAGCAGACGCGCATCATCCAGACCTCCGAGCCTGGCGCGCTCTTCCACGCAGACGCACTCCAGATGCGTCTCTCCGTACCGGCGCGCATTCCGCGCAGACGCGCTCTCCACTCCAGACCTCCGCGCAGCAATTGCGTCCTCTGTACCGGCGCGCACTCCAAGCAGTGGCGCACCACTCTGACCTCCGCTCGGACAGCCGGCTCCCCGGTGGCGACGCTCTCGCCCCGCTGCTGTTCCAGCGCTCTTTACGCACAAACGCCTGGGTGAGTTTTTAATGACTGTCTTTGATCAAATTCCGTTTTCGTGTGTTTTCTATAACACTGAAGATTACCACCTTTTTTATCAGACAGTCACTCACCCAGCGATCGCCTTTTTGTTGTTCTCACTGGGATAATATTTTGGGACTTTACATCTCCCACTGTGTGTTGTTCACACCGAAGATATTATTCACATTGGATTGTTTTTTGGACTTCACTCTTAGTGTCTATTTTTACACGAAGATATTTCACTTGGATTGTGTTTTGGAACTTTGCTCACTGTGTGTATTTACACGAAGATTAGTTCACTTGGATTACTTTTGTTTTTGGGTACAGTCACCTCTCCTGTTCTCCTGCTCGTTCTACCTGCACCTGTGTTGACTCGTTCCCTCTCTCTCTCTCGGTCCCGCATCACCTCGGAGTTTCTGCCGAGAGAAGTCTGCAGAGCGGCTCAGACGTCAGCATCTGCTACCCCCTACTACCACCACGGGAGAAGCTGCAGAGCAGCAGAACTTTCTCCCATATCTAGTCCTCCCAGTCCTCCCACTCCCCAGCCCGCCTCCGCGGGCCCTTGTCCCCTTCTCCCCTCTCTAGTCCTCCTAGTCCTCCCTGTCCAGTTCCCCCTAGTTCCTCCCTGTTCCTGTTCTCCCTTGCCTTCCCCTTAGCCAGCTCGCCTCTTAAAGGCACTGGGCCCTTTTCCCTTCTTGTTTATCCAGTATTGGTGTTCTCCCTTAAAGGGACAGTGCCGGTTTTTCCTTCTGTTCAATAAATGCCCGTTTCTTGGCTTACTCTCATACCTGTCTTGTGTTGTGCGATTGGGGTCGGTTACAAACCATAACACTTTGTCTGACTTTTATGAAGTTCAGAGCATTTTTTGTTTCTGGTTTTCATAGCGGTCAGTATTTCAGTGTGCATCCATGGCTCAGCACGATTTTTAACCCTGGTGGTTAACAGTAGGTTATGAATATAACCGTGTTCTATGAGTATAGTGACGCTCAGCGTCTACTGCACATATTCTCACTCCAGTGCTGTACACTGAATAAAAACTCACAAAATGTACCTTTACATACCAACATCCGTATGGCCACACCCCCCGCTACCTATATAAGCAGGGGTGTGGCCACACACTCATCTCCTTCTCAATCTTTCACCACAAGGCAAGATCAAGGGCCGCAGTGGCGTCTTGACGCTGAGCGTCACTATACTCATAGAACACGGTTATATTCATAACCTACTGTTCTATGTCGTATAAGCTTCCGCTCAGCATCTACTACACAACGGGAGCTGAGCGGGAGCTGATGCTCGACAAATGTACCCCACTGAGGCCCCCCACAACCATCAGAACCGGGGAGGACCGAGCCCCCCGACCCTCCCTAATGGAGGGATACCCTCCCTATTGGAGGACGGGAGGGAGACGGATCCGACTGTGCGAAGAGGAACTCGAGCAACTCAACGCACAGGGTGAGAAGACCGTGGCTTGACCCCACGACTATGCACACGCACAACCCGCATGCCACCAGGGAACGAACGGAAGGAACAAACCTTGTTACCGCCCCCAAAATCACGGGGTCAAGAGCAAAGCTCAACCCCGTGGCAAGGCCGTAGCAGCGGAGCGTGAAGGAATACCCAGACCCAGAAGGGACTGGATCCCCCCGGAAAAAGGGGGCCCGGAGAGGCCAATGACGCCACAGCATCAAGACCTCACCACGCGGTCACTAGTGACACCACCCCCCACATCGCCAGTGTATTCGGACAGGGCCCATCCAAGAGCAGGCCCTTCTCCCCACTAGCACGCCGCCTGGCTCACTGACCGTGGCATACTCAGGCAGTCAGCTTGGCTGTAACTCGAAGCACTCAAGAGGCTACAATACAGCGGGAGCAGGCAGCGCACCGGGGAGACGACCTCCAGAAGAGGCCGATCCCTCAATCCAGGCAGCAGGCACTTGACCCGAGCCTGGAGCACTGCGGACGAGACAGGCGCCAAAGGGGTCAACTGAAAACAGCACCCCGGCGGAGAGGGGCATATGCTGGCATTGTTGAGCACCATGTCAAAGCCTCTACCAAAAAATCCCTGATGCTCTAGAGGAGCCGAGGCAGAGAAGGCTGACACGATTGGCAGACGTCATGAACGTGCAGGGGCACACTCAACCGGGTAACCCGGGAGTTGACTCCGCTCCAACACACCAGGGAATCAACCACCCGCTTGGTTCAACATGCGGTGGTTGTTCCTATAACCCCTCAGGAAAAAACTCCAAAACACACCTGTGGGTATACACTGGCTATACCGCAGTACAAGTGTTTTAGTTTTCAAAAAGGGGTTATCCCAGGCCTACGGGTAGATGAAAACAACTTCGGACCGGGCCCGGCGGACCGGGACGTACACAGGAATGCCAGAGGAGTACTATAAAAAGTCCCTCAGGGTACCAGAACAGCAGATCTGCGTCCCCGGCGGACAACGGGTTAACTGACCTGGACTAGCGTGACCAGAACCAGTCCCGTGCCCTAATCACGCCGACATCCCCAACTCTAGGAGGGGGGGTAGGTACGCGTGTCGATCTAAAACATTATAGAGGGCGCCACCCAGACGGTCCCGTTCGTACCGCGCTCAGTGGCCCACCCCAAAGGCGTGAGACCCCTCCACCTATGCTTTGATCTATTCTGTTAACATCCCCCAGATATGAACGAGAATTTGTCGAGACAACCTAGTAAACTGGCGCTCGGAAGAGACAAACTCCATCCCAGTTGCCCCATAAAAACGCTGTTTTAATGATGAGCAACCAAGGCGCACAAGCCTCATGCGTGATTCCTATCAGAAACAACCAGGGCCAGCACTATGTACACGTCGAGACCCAAAACACATCAATGGATAGTCTAACAAGACACCAGATACCGTTCCTCCAAGCCGCCTGGGGGAACGACAAGAAGCCGATTTTTTTGAAAGAAAAAAAATTATACAGACATGGGTCCCATGCGACGCTGCTGAGGGAAAACACCACCCCGTCAACCACACTTCATAAGAGGGGACGGTGAGCGACGTACCCCTATGACGGGGGGAAACCCATGACTCAACAGACCTGTAAGGCGAGGAGTCAGGGAAACCCTAAACAATACCCTGTCCACCTACTCCAAAAAGGAGAGGACGGGGAACCCCCAGAGAGACTTCCCACGTGAGCTGTATAGATTGAAAAGACATATTGCAGCATTGAGCTATGTAACAATTGGGTTAGGACTTTCAGAGGAGGAGCTCTGAACTCCCCAAGGAGAAGACTCCAAACACCAGAGGAGGAGGCTCTGACCCAATACACACACTACCAGTAGGGAGCAGCGCAGAAGAACCACATCTCTACTGCGTTGCATCACCCACCAAGCTCAATAATCGAATTGAATTGAATTGAATACACATACAACAGAGCAGAACTCCTTTTCGAAGTTCTACTCACCTTGACAATCTGAGGAGGAGGCTATGAAACTCTGAGGAGGCTCCCTCACTGGGAGGGAGGGTCCGAACTCACAGAAGGCTCTTCTCCCTGAAGAAGAGCTCTGTGAGGAGGAGGCTCTGAAAACTCCCTGAAACAGAACCATAACATGGAACCTGACCAACTCACGGAAGTCTTACCAATAGAAACGCGCCCAGTGACATACTCTATGGCGGGGGAATTTCCGCGGTGCACACGCCCAATCTTTCAGGGCGTGGGACCAGGAAACTCCCTCCCCCCCCTACCCTGTAACGTGCCGAACCAGCAACGTGACAGGAAGCCCGAAGGACAGGGGGTTTTAACCCCTGCCCAAACAGAAAAAGGGAAAGGAAGGAAGGGTTTACCAGTTCACCCCTTTACGACCCCTCACCCCTGATACAATGTAATGACAAAGTAGAGCCATGACACCAGTCATAGCATGCTACATGAAGCGTTTAACAGCTTCACATAGCTCATGTGCAAACCTGCTATTATGATTTTTACTAAGGAAAAACACAGAACAGAGAGGGCCCCTTTAAGAGCCCCGGTACCAGACTTACACATGTGCTTCTGTGGGCCAAAACCTAACCCAGTTGTGGATCTCAACGACACACACAACCCTTCATCACAACAAAAAAGGGCAAAAGTACACTCTTACTACAGAGGAACGCCGTTTTTCATAACGAGAGAGACATAAGTCCTCGATTATGTATTGGCCACAGGCCTTGCTAAGCACATATGACAGTGACCAAACAACCTTTTCCCTAGGAAAAAAATCGTTTTCTCAAGCAGAAGCACAACCCCAGCAGTTTAAGCTGAGGGTTACATCGTATCCCCACAAACATAGTGACACAATATATTGTAAACAAAACATGTTTGAGAGGAGGGGGGGAAGCCCCAGGGAAAAACCGGGGGGGGTCACCCCTCCCTACCTTACCATTGATAAGACCAGGTTGAACAGGTACCCCTGTTAACCCTTTAATCGCCAAGGACGACTTTAGACGTCATTCCTCGCCATGCGTAATCTGCCAATGACGTCGTACAGCGTCTTTGAGATCAATATTTCAAAAATCTGTCATGGCAATCATATTTCACCCACGGAGACTTGAGACTTGCTGTTGATCTCCTCTCAACTCTCCAACGGTTCAAGATCGCCATCTGGTGGCCGATCGGCGAATCGCCAAAACCGGAAGTGACGCGCCGGAAGTGGTGCTCACCCATATTTCGTCCGGCCACTCGCTATCGCTAGCGGGACTCCAGCTTGATACACTGGATAGCGATCCGTTGCCAATAACTCGATAAACAACATGATTTCGACGTATATAGTATTATACAACCTGGAAATGGATCGCATATATCAACATCCCATAATAGCGAACTTTCTGCTCCACGCTGATCGCCCAATGCTACGAGGAACTGCGGTGAGTTTCAGCGTGTTTGATTATTATTAAACATACACACTGCTCCGATCAACATATCACCCATACTAAATAAATGATTTAACGTCGGCCACGGACTTATAAACCCCCCCCCTCCGGTCACCAGCAGATGATGAGGCATGATGTGTAGGACCTTGTACAATTGAAATTTTGTATCTGACGTCAATCGGTATCAAACTACATTTGATGATCTAATATATTATGTATTTAGGGCTATAACTCACGTTCTGCAGAATGCTGCAGAAAAAGATAAAAACATATTTATACTTTAGACCGTATTTTAGTATGAATATGTGAATGAAAAAGTAGAACGTTGCTTCATCCTAAACGATAGATACTTGACGTTGAATGGGCCATAGTAATGTCAATTTAGCAATACAATTTAAAAAGGTATAGCCCTGCAAAGAAGGGGAACATCTCCATAGACAAATAGAGCTGGCAGAGGACGGTATAAGGATGGATATAAGCGTGGCAGAAAAAAGGGTTAATATGTGAACACGCTGTTCATTGTCATCACAGGCTGAGAGAAGAATTTATTCCTCAATCACATGTCACTAAGCATAGCTTCACAGGTTAATTAACCCACTTAGTTGTGAGTTCAACCACGTTACTAACGTTACATGAACACACATGTTCTCATCACAACTAAACCAGTTCATTTTTACACACGTAAAAAACAACGCCGATTTTCTAGGTAGAGAGAAGCTATACCAGTGACAAGACAATTCACACACAACACGCGTCGTATCCTCAATGTATTGCAGCAACACACGTTTTGGAAAACATCGTTATTACAAAACATTTAGAAGGGAAGGAAAGAAGAAGTGTCAAGTCCGGCAGGACTCTTACCTCCACCCTGAGTGCAGGCCGAGAGGACTGTGAACACTGGTTAACGGGACAGCCGAAGTCGAACCCGGCGTCTCCTGCGTTGGTGACGAGGGCAATGCCCGACGCGCCACCCAGCCGCCATTCTCCATGTTGATGAAGTCCTCGCTGGCAGGGCACCCGTGTAGGGTCGACTAACATCCTCTGTCAAAGATGACGTCATAGTCAGAGTGTTAAGGCTTGTTATACTCACAGTAACGTTCAACAGTGTAGCATTAAGCTAACAGCCGCTCCCGACTGATAGCAACAAGCTAACGTTTCCTAGCCTAGTGAACACAATGGGCTAGCGCCGCAGCTAACAGCTGACTGGCTAACAGTAGGCCACACACTAGCACGCAAGCTAAGCAGCTATCACCTGAACTGTACACAACGACATAACAAGCCACACTTCAGACAGGCCGCCGCCTGAATCCCTCCTCATCCTAAGATAGAAGAGAAAAAGAAATGTCAACACAGTTTTCAACAGTGATTTAACAGACATACGACGGAGTCGGCACAATTCCCATACGGGCTGCAGCCGACTTGAGCATGGAACTACCGATAAAGAAGATCCAGACCCACATTTCCTTGTGCTTAGGGTGTAATCTCTCATTCATTTGAAAGATGGGGCCTTCACGGGACAGAGAAGCATCCGCTCGTCCAGAGAACCCCGGGTTTATACCAGATCTCGGTCGCGGCCCACTAGTTTGACCATCATGGGCGTCAGACCAGGACCCTCCGTCCGTCGCCTAAAAGGCCGAGCAGAGGACCCCAATCTGGGGCTGGCCTTCGTAAAATTGTCAGCCAACCCCCATAGCATTAGCAGACAACTGGCGCTCGCATAGCAAACATTACTCACCCAGCCCAGAAAGCAACCAGTTTCTCACAACAGCCGGTGCCTCCTGCAGTCCAGCTGTAGAACCGGAGGTTCAATACCTAACCAGCCGCAGCAAGGAGGACTGCAGGTGGGGAGTAGATCAGCGACGCGAGCGACTAATACGAAAAAGCCGGTGGAGGTCAGAATGATCATCATCTTCCAGACACCCCAGTGACGAAGACATTATCGCCGTATTTTCTCGAAGATAGTGAGAGAGAAAATAAAGATATAACGTCAACGTATCTCCTTGTTCTTCTGTTTTCCTTTCTTCAGCTAAATACTTTATTTCCCATGTCAAGTGATTGGTATACAGGCACTCTCTTGTAGTTAAATTTGAGAAGGAGATGAGTGTGTGGCCACACCCCTGCTTATATAGGTAGCGGGGGGTGTGGCCAGACGGATGTTGGTATGTAAAGGTACATTTTGTGAGTTTTTATTCAGTGTACAGCACTGGAGTGAGAATATGTGCAGTAGACGCTGAGCGGAAGCTTATACAACATAGAACTGTCTTCCTTATGTTATCCTGTGTCTGCTTTCCTTTAATGAATCCGGTCTGGGCCTCATCTATAATATCTGTCATAAATGTCTCAAATCTTTTGGATATTATTGATGTAAACATCTTGTAATCTACATTAAGTATGGACACAGGTCTGTAACTGCTACATAGTTCTCTATCTTTCCCTTCTTTTGGAATTGTAGTAATTACGGCTTATTTCCATGAAGGTGGAATATAAAGTGTCTACATTTACATTTACATTTAGTCATTTAGCTGACGCTTTTATCCAAAGCGACTTACAAGTTCTGTGCGACAAGACAGCAAGAAGGGTATAACTCTATCAGCTGAGTAACAATGTTCATCAAAGTGTTGCGTGTTACAGTGTAGGTTAGTTTATTAGGACAAGTGCATGACAGTAAGTTTAGTCGGGGTTAGATTTTTTTTTTTTTTTTTATTTTATCATTTCAGATAATGGTTGAAGAAGTGAGTCTTTAGTCGACGGCGAAAGATTGGATGGGATTCGGCTGTCCTAACTGGGATGGGTAGTTCATTCCACCATTGTGGGGCAAGGACTGAGAATAGGCGGCTTCTCTTTGATGACCCTCCGGGAGCTTGCATAGGAGTAGATCTGAGGCGGCCAGAAGATGCAGAGCGTAGGGGTCTTGAGGGTGTGTAGTTAGAGACCATTGACCGGAGGTAGGCGGGAACGGTTCCCTTTGCCGCACGGTATGCTAGGTCGAGGGCCTTGAAGCGGATACGTGCAGCAATGGGGAGCCAGTGCAGGTCCCTAAGAAGTGGGGTGACATGGGCCGACTTCGGTAGGTTTGAGATCAGGCGGGCCGCTGCGTTTTGAATGAGTTGAAGAGGCTTGGTGGCAGTGGCCGGGAGGCCAGCTAGCAGTGCGTTGCAGTAGTCGAGGCGGGAGATGACTGTTGATTGGACGAGGAGTTGGGTGGCTTCTTTTGTCAGGAAGGGGCGTATCCTTCTGACGTTGCTCAGGAGGAATCTGCAGGTTCTGGTTGTCGCTGCGATGTGAGCAGAGAAGTTCAACTGGTCGTCGAGGACAACACCAAGGTTCTTGGCGGTCGGCGACGCGGTCACAGCTGCATTCTCGACTGTGATGGAGAGGTCGGTCAGGGGTGAGGATTTGGCCGGCAGGTGGAGCAATTCTGTTTTGCTTAGGTTCAGTTTGAGGTGGTTGGTCGTCATCCAGGCGGAGATGTCGGACAGACAGGCCGAGATCCGCTCAGAGACGTGGATATCTGAGGGAGGGAAGGAGAGGAAGAGTTGAGTATCATCGGCATAACAATGATATGAGAAGCCATGAGACGTGATAATGTTACCCAGTGATTTAGTGTAGAGGGAGAAGAGAAGGGGTCCTAGGACCGAGCCCTGGGGGACACCCGTCCGGAGGGGGCGGGTGGCCGACAGAGTCCCTCTCCATGACACTTGGTAGGAGCGGTCATTGAGGTATGATGTCAGCCATGTCAGCGCAGATCCAGCCACTCCCATTCCTGCGAGGGCTGCGAGGAGGATCTGATGGTTGACTGTGTCGAAGGCTGCAGATAGATCTAGGAGAATCAGGACAGAGGAGAGGCCTTTCGCTTTTGCTAAGTGAAGTGCCTCTGTGACCGCAATGAGGACCGTTTCTGTGGAGTGGCCAGTCCGGAAGCCATACTGATTGGGGTCTAGGAGGTCATTCTGTAAGAGATAAGCAGTAAGTTGGTTGGATACAGCACGTTCAAGTGTTTTAGAAAGGAAGGAGAGAAGAGAGACAGGACTATGACGGTGGGGTTCAGGGTTGGTTTTTTTATGAGGGGCGTGACTCTGGCTTGTTTTAGGGAGGTGGGGACCACCCCCGAGTTGAGTGAGGAGTTGATGGTTGCAGTTAGGAATGGGAGGATGTCCGGTGCTATGGTCTGGAGGAGTGGGGAGGGTAGCTGGTCGAGCTGGCATGTAGTCGGACGGTTCGACGTTACCAGTGTCAGGGTCTCGGCTTCTGTAATGGGAGAGAAAGATGACAGAGTGAAGGATGAGGTTCTCGATTCAGCGTTTGGAATGGGTGGGGGTTGGGAGAAGGAGCTGCGGATGTTCTCCACTTTTTCCTCAAAGAAGATCGCAAAGACTTCGGCAGAAAAAGATGAGGGAGGAGGAGGTGGGGGGGAGTGAGGAGGGAGGACATGGTCGCATGCAGAGGCCTCGATCCTATGGTGAAAGAAAGAAGCTTTGGCATTAGTAATGGTTTTGGAGAATGTTAACAATGTCTAAAGTGAATAAAGTGAGTGGTAAGGTGAGTGTTTGTTTAAAGTGAGTCTTGTGCAGTGCTATTCCCAAACCAGGAGGTGATGTTACCAGTCAGGATCAGGCCATGTGAGCGGCGCGGCGCGTGAGCGGCGCGGGGAGCGGAGCGGGCGGTTTTGACGTGAGCGAGGAGTGGGTTTTAAAATGGGTTGGCGCGACGTCCGGAGCGAGAGTTCTCCTCTGCTCCAATCCACTCCAGGCCGCTCACAGTGGTTTAACACTGATGTAATATACATGTAGTACAATGCCAAAGCAACAGATGGCGATGTACAAACATGAAGGCCATTTTCAACCAATGAGATGGGTGAACCTGTGATATCCTGTTCAGGCTTTGTCACTCACTCCTGTTAGAAAAAGTATCGACGCCATTGTTGTTGTCGTTAGCTTACATGCTAACGTTAATGGCAGCGACCATAGCATTGTGGCTCGGCTAGCTATCCTCGCTTAATAGAGCTAGTGAATGGATAAACAACGTTATTTAACATTGCAGAATGGGTACAATTACAATGCAGCTCAATACAAACAATTGTTAAGGGGCCCAGGGGGTGTAGACTGTTGTAGTTTGAGCTAATTTACACCATGCTCAAAAAAAAAAAAAAAAATGCAGAGCAATCTGGCGCGGGGAGCGCTCGATTCAAGGTGAGCGGTGAGCGACTTGGGGGCGGGGTCAACATGAGCGATTAGCGGAGCGGACCAAGCTTTAAATAGCGAAGAGCGGATTTCTCGCCCGCGCCGATCCGCTCACGTGGCCTGGTCAGGATGCTCATTATTGTGCAGGTTCTTGAGGATCTTCTGACCCAGTTTGAACTTCCCTAGGCGCCTAAGGAAGTAGAGGCATTGCCGTGCCTTCTTCACTACACTGTCAATGTATGTAGTCCATGTAAAGTCCTCAGATATGTGGACTCCAGGGTACTTAAAACCCCCGACCTCCTAAAGTCCAGAACCATCTCTTTCCAGACATCCGTGGAATTAAATAATTATAATGATAATTAATACAACAATATTTGTATAATTAATAATTACATTTTGCATTTATCGTCCTGACTCAATGAGGCATTGTGAGCATTACACACACACACTACAAACTAAATAAATAAGAACTAAACCGATCGCCGTGGATATAGCTACTGTACTGTATAGTGAAATATACTGTATGCCATATACTGTCTTCTTCTCTATGATATTATGTATTGTTGGTTTGATGTATTCCTTCCATTGCTAACAAAATAAAAGCTTTAGTGAGGCAGCCTTAGTGCACGAGCACACACACCCACACACACAGTATACGTGTATTAGTATTAGTATACGTGCTAAATGAATCGTTCCAGCAGTAGGCCTCTATTATTCTAATGACTTGTTTTATTAGGTATTATAGTAGTACGTCCTACTGTAGAACATGACATATTAGCATGACATATCATTGTAATGTCAATACTGAAAGACTTTGCGATTGGCAATGACAAAAAAGGCGCCAGAGTGTGTGTAGCATCCCATTGTATCCACTCACCCCTTAAGGCGTGATTGCCCTCAGCTGCCACCATCCTCGGGCAATCAGCACACTATACAGAAAGGGTGGCACCTGAGAAAGGGGGAAACAAAAAGGGGCTTTATTATTAAAGGTGACACACCTCAATACAAATACAACACAATATAACTTACCTATACTAACCTGACGTTTACATGATGTTACAAATACAATAATAATGACCAACCCACCTACGTCACAGATGCCAAATTTATTTTGCGTTGTATTGTACTTGTGCTGTATGATGACAATACATTTGAATATAATCTAATCTCATTTTGGGAGATTATAAAAGATTATAATTTGGAGTCGCAAATCGCTGTCAGTCACGCTACGGAGCGTGTGTGTATCAGCTGCTGCATCGTTAATGAACTAAAGATTTATATGGAATTAGTTAATTATTGACATTAGTAAGTGAGATGTCATGCTGATATGGCGTGTTCTGTGGTGGGACTTGCTGCCATAATACCTAGTGAAATGGGTGATTGGAGTGGTAGAGACCTGCTTTCTTGGGGCGATTCATTTTGCGCATGTACAGTGTTTTTGTGTGTTTGTGTGTGCTTGCGCACATGAGGCTGCCTCACTGGATGCTACACAATGGAGCATTTAATTATCCACTCTGGTTGGATGGTGTATTGTACTTGTGCTGTATAACAATACATTTTTATCTAATCTCATTTTGAGATCAGTCTCAAATTGCTTCCGGCTACCTGTAGAATGGATGCAATGGTGGATGGCAATGCCAAACCGTTGCTGTTTTGCACACGCCTCATTCGCCTTATAAGGAGCCCCGCTAGGCGTGTCTCTATGCAAATTAAATCAACGAGAACGCACATTTGAGTTTAAGAATGAGTGACGTAATTCATTCGTGGGAACCCAGCTACAAAGATTTTGGCCACATACGTAGACTGTTTCATGCGTTCAGGAATCCGGAGGAGGATTTCCATAAATCTGTTGGTATGTAATTTTTACCAAGATATTTACCAAGGCACTTACGAACACGTTCAAGAATGAGGACCATTGTTTCCATGGACACAGTAAATAAACATGGATGCACAGACGCTGTGAAATGTAATCATTTAACCTTTTGAAACTAATTTCCGGTATTTAACCTTTTGAAACTAATTTCCAGTTCTTATTTATAAAAGATAAAAATGATATGGGGGGAACAATAATATAAAATTATGTATTCAATATAATAAGGGGAAATAATATGAGTAAAGCTAGCATTGGTTAGTTTACTTCCTGTTTGGGCAGAGATGTTTGACAGTGGAAAGCTGTGGATACACAACTCTCTGCTTATAGGGAGTGTAGTAAGCTGTCAGAGAAAGGCGTGTACCCTATGTGTAGTCTGACCTCACTTTAGTTTCCCATGCGATCCACCCGTATAGGGATTTATCATTGGGATTATGTATTATCTGCTATTGTAATAATTCTGCCTCATGAACATTGGCAAGCTTTCCATTCTTGCACAAAATGTGTTCCCTTCTATCACTAACATTATTGTTTACGCATTTTTGGTTGAAATAAAATTATACGTAATTATTTTACGATTAATTGCAAATTGTTTCACGTTGAGCTATAGATTGTGGATGAATACACAGAAAGGCACACCATGCCAATGGTCATGCTTTATTTGTTTTAAACGAGACAATTTAGAAATGTGTCCATTGGAAATACATTGCAATTTCAAGCAAGGTGGACGTAACCACTACACCTCCCTATTGGCTGCCGCGGTTGTCAATCACACCCATGTGAGAGGGTAGAGCGGAGGAACGCGGCAGATGAAAATAATGCAGAACGACATCAATAAGTTATGAAAATAACCTATTTTGCAAAGAAAAGGTTATATATTCTCAGACATGTACCACAAGACTGTGAAAGGTTCAGTGTTAAAAAAAAGAAGGTATTTGTGAACAGCTTTTATTTTCCCTGAGGGTGAATTGCATTTTTGTCAACAGGACTATGTATGGTTGTAAAAATAAGATTTGTGGTGGAAGTGCCAAGTTACCCTCTACATTGTAAATTATTATATCTTATCTTAAAGCACTTTGTTTTGGCATGATTAATTCATTCATTCATTAGTTCCGTCATTCATTCGGTGAGATGATTGGACATCATTGTGAAAGCATAAGACGCCATGAGAAGCATGACCTTATTCTGTGGTAGAATAACACACCACAGGGTTCCAGGTCACGGTTTACCCTTGGTGCAGGTTCCCGCCAATCAAACCACGTAGACCAATGGGGGAAAGCCAGGTTTGTTATTTGGCCAGGTAAAGGAAGTAACAGATGGGCTGGGACACCAGTACATTCCCTTCTGACTTATACAGTATGTTGATAAAGTCTATACTCTTTCTACTGTGCCCCGCTGGCTTGTGTGTGTGTGTGTGTGTGTGTGTGTGTGTGTGTGTGTGTGTGTGTGTGTGTGTGTGTGTGTGTGTGTGTGTGTGTGTGTGTGTGTGTGTGTGTGTGTGTGTTGTGTGCGTGCGTGCCTGCCTGCCTGCCTGCCTGCCTGCCTGCCTGCCTGCCTGCCTGCCTGCCTGCCTGCCTGCCTGCCTGCCTGCCTGCCTGCCTGCCTGCCTGCCTGCCTGCCTGCCTGCCTGCCTGCCTGCCTGCCTGCCTGCGTGTGTGTGTGTGTGTGTAGCTGTCTGCCTGTGTGTGTGTGTGTGTGTGTGTGTGTGTGTGTGTGTGTGTGTGTGTGTGTGTGTGTGTGTGTGTGTGTGTGTGTGTGTGTGTTCATGCATGTATGTGAGTAAATGAGCATGTGTACATTAGTATGTTAGTTTGTTACTTGCTTGTTTGTAATTATGTGGACATAAACAACTAATTCAGATGGTGTGTCTGCACGAGAATATGTGTGCATGTAACCATAAGTGGAGGCTGCTGACCAAATTTTTAGGTGAAGCACAAATTATTATATTATATTATATATTAAATAATATTTTTAAAACATCCCCCACTGTGTGTCAGTGGTCAGTGGACACAGATGAAAACATATTAACATTAGGTGACAGCGGACCTGACCAGATGAAAACATATTAGGTGACAGCGCACCTGACCAGATGAAATCATATTAGGTGACAGCGCACCTGACCAGATGAAATCATATTAGGTGACAGCGCACCTGACCAGATCAAAACATATTAGGTGACAGCGCACCTGATCAGATCAAAACATTTTAGGTGACAGCGCACCTGACCAGATCAAAACATATTAGGTGAAGGTGACAAGGAAGCCACAGACTCATACCCCCCCGACACTCAACTAACCGCCTCGGACAGTCCTTCATACCAGTGGCCATCAGGCTCCACAACAGTGGGCAGCGACTGCTGCCAGACATCGACCTAGAACTAATAGGAACCCAAGTAGGACAATAACACTACCTTATGCATACTGCACCTTATGTGGATACTGTGATACTGTGAATAATGAATAATGTATATTTCAGTTAGTTAGATAGTAAATTATATTGACCTATTTGTTTACACTGCTTGTGTTGTTTCACTACCTGTACCCCAGTGGAGGCTGCTGACCAAATTTTTAGGTGAAGCACAAATTATTATATTATATTATATATTAAATAATATTTTTAAAACATCCCCCACTGTGTGTCAGTGGACACAGATGAAAACATATTAACATTAGGTGACAGCGGACTTGACCAGATGAAAACATATTAGGTGACAGCGCACCTGACCAGATGAAATCATATTAGGTGACAGCGCACCTGACCAGATTAAAACATATTAGGTGACAGCGCACCTGATCAGATCAAAACATTTTAGGTGACAGCGCACCTGACCAGATCAAAACATAATTAGGTGAAGGTGACAAGGAAGCCACATACTCATACCCCCCCGACACTCAACTAACCGCCTCGGACAGTCCTTCATACCAGTGGCCATCAGGCTCCACAACAGTGGGCAGCGACTGCTGCCAGACATCGACCTAGAACTAATAGGAACCCAAGTAGGACAATAACACTACCTTATGCATACTGCACCTTATGTGGATACTGTGAATAATGAATAATGTATATTTCAGTTAGTTAGATAGTAAATTATATTGACCTATTTGTTTACACTGCTTGTGTTGTTTTCACTACCTGTACCCCCCCCCCCCCCTTCCCCCATGCTGCTATGATGCCTGAATTTCCCCAAGGGGATCAATAAAGGAATATCTTATCTTATCTTAAAAGGAAAGATGAAATTACCTACCTGGGTTCCATCCTATAGAGGCAAATCTTTCCTGTGACAAAATGGGATCCAATGTAATAAAACTAAGTCAACCAACGAACTAGATTCCTGTACCGGATCTCCTCTCTGGTAAACAAGAATACCTTGAAGACTCTAACAGGAGCACTCATTCAAGGGTACTACGACTATGCTTGCACCTCATGGTACCAAAGCACCTCAAAGGCACTAAAAACAAGATTACAAACATCACAAAACAAACTGGTCAGACTACTGCTTGACCTTACTCCTAAAACCCACCTCACCCCTGTCCACTTTGATAACCTAGGATGGCTTAGAGTAGACGACAGAGTACAGCAACTTGCAATGGGCCTGGTCTACAAGATACACTACACCACTAAGATACCCATGTGCATGTCGAAATACTTCCCAAAGGTCAGTGAATACCACGACCACAACACCAGAGGGAGTTCCACAAATCATGTTCAACCCAGATAAAATAATAAAAAAAAAAAAAAAAAAAAAACGTTTTTTTTTAATAAAAGAAAATAGTCATAACTTAGAAATTAGATTGCATAGGTCTATGAATCGATATCGCGATTCTGTTTCGATTAATTGCCCAGCCCTACAGTGTGTACAGTAAGTTAGCTTGGTGATTATCATTGTGATGTAGGCTAAGCTGCCTAGCTACTGTTAGCATACAAGCACTGTAGCCTACTTACGTTTTTTCTGATCCAGATGCATAAATCCACTTCTTCATGTTGCTCAGTTGCTGGTTTATACTTCGGTCCTAATGTTGGTGCAAAGTTTAATTTAGCCTGACTTGTTATAGCTGTACAGCTTACTAACTACTAAACAACAACTTTCTCATAGTCTCAACTTTCACATAGTCAAAATGGGTCCAGCTGCATGTGAGGAGGATAGGTTTAGCTCAGGCCAATCTCAAGTTTCTCAAGTTTCTTTATTATTTGTCATACAGAAGTACAGAATACTTTTATACAAAATGCTTCTTTATGTTACATTTTGTATAAAAGTATTCTGTACTTCTGTATGACAACTAATAAAGAAACTTGAGAAACTTGAGATTGGCCCGAGCTAAACCTATCCTCCTCACATGCAGCTGGACCCATTTTGACTTTGCAATGCAGAAATCTCTGATTGGATTTGCAAGGCTGCCAATCATATTCAACCTCCGTGTATTGGATGTCAAGGGCTGTCAATCAATCAATCCTCCATTCAATGGCAAGAGTTTAACTGCACAGACCGTGCTTAGATGAAGTTAATAGCCTATTTTGATTCGCTGTTATTTATTATTTATTTAACAATGGGTCACACCTGTGAAGTTTTCTTCACGAATAATTACTGCAGGCAATACTGCAGTGCAGGCCTGCTCAGAGCTGTACATTTTGGCCATTTTTGAAAAAAAAAAAAATCACTGGCATTTTTTTTACAGAGGAAAACATTTATAATAAAAAAATAATAATAATAATTTAAAAAAAAAAATATATATATATAGTTTTTTTTTTTTTATATATAGGTATATGTAAATTAATAATAATTATGAATTATGAGTGAATTTGTGTTTCACGTGTTGTCATAGAGAAACCTCCACTGCTGTACCCCCCCCCCCCCCTTCCCCCATGCTGCTATGATGCCTGAATTTCCCCAAGGGGATCAATAAAGGAATATCTTATCTTATCTTAAAAGGAAAGATGAAATTACCTACCTGGGTTCCATCCTATAGAGGCAAATCTTTCCTGTGACAAAATGGGGTCCAATGTAATAAAACTAAGTCAACCAACGAACTAGATTCCTGTACCGGATCTCCTCTCTGGTAAACAAGAATACCTTGAAGACTCTTAACAGGAGCACTCATTCAAGGGTACTACGACTATGCTTGCACCTCATGGTACCAAAGCACCTCAAAGGCACTAAAAACAAGATTACAAACATCACAAAACAAACTGGTCAGACTACTGCTTGACCTTACTCCTAAAACCCACCTCACCCCTGTCCACTTTGACAACCTAGGATGGCTTAGAGTAGACGACAGAGTACAGCAACTTGCAATGGGCCTGGTCTACAAGATACACTACACCACTAAGATACCCATGTGCATGTTGAAATACTTCCCAAAGGTCAGTGAATACCACAACCACAACACCAGAGGGAGTTCCACAAATCATCTTCAACCCAGATAAAATAATTTAAAAAGTAAAAAAAAAAAAAAAAAAAAAATGTTTGGCCATTTTTGAAGAAATTAAAATTCACTGGCATTTTGTTTACAGAAGAAAACATTTATAATAAAAAAATTATAATAATAATAATAATTAAAAAAAAAAAAAAATATATATATATATATATATATATATATATATATATATATATATATAGGTATATGTAAATTAATAATAATTATGAATTATGAGTGAATTTGTGTTTCACGTGTTGTCATAGAGAAACGTCCACTGAAGTGTAGTGTATGTGTGCGTGTGTGACCGGTGTGATTTCGCTCTGCATTGTGTTTAGAGTGATCGACAGACTCTTGGTCGTCTTTAGCCGAATGATGACGTATTTATCTGGCAGTCCTGTTAGGTTACAAATACACAAACAATGCAGCAGCATTAGGGTAATGATGGCGTCTGCAGCACGAGCTGCGGTTGAGAAAAGACATCCATTAGCATGTTACCAGTGCACGTGCTGTGTGTGAACCCCCCACATGCTAGCTGCTAAACAGTGCATTTATCAAAAAGTTCCCTAACACGGTCAAACCTCCCGCAAAACAACTGCACCGGTACATATTATCAACATGAGTTACATTACAAACTCGTTTCACAGTTTAGGATATACAATATTTAACAACTTTTAGATGGAAATCTACCAATGAACATGGAGCAAGATCTTACCTGTCTCAAACCACGGAGACACTAACGTACAAACCAGAAAACAGATATAATACGTGCTGCGGGAGGATGTGCCGATTTCAAAATAAAAGACTTAGCTCCCAAAAGTGGCAATAAATAATAACAAAGCTGTTATGGTTTGTAACCGACCCCAATCGCACAACACAAGACAGGTATGAGAGTAAGTCAAAACAGGGCATTTATTCAATACAAACAAAAAGCGGCACTGTCCCTTTAAGGGAGAACACAAAAACACTGGAACAAAGAAATAGGGAAAAATGTGGCACTGTGCCTTTAAGAGGCGAGCAGGCTAAGGGGAAGGCTAAGGGACAGGGCCAGGGCAAAAGGACAGGGCAGGAACAGGGGCACTGGAGAGGGGAACAGGGACAGAGGCCCGGGGAGGCGGGCTGGAGACAGGAACAGAGAGAACAGGGTTAAGGCCTTGGACAGGGCGAGGGCCAGAGCTGCTTACAGGGATGGCAGGGTTCAGACGACGGAGGCCTGGCAAGGAGATCCTCCTCGGAAGTGAAGAGACGCATCCTCCCGTAGAGGATTAGGAAGCGATGCGCGCCGGCTTGAGCGTCTGGAGTAGGAGCGCGTCTGGAGTAGGAGCGCGCCGGGTTGAAGAGCGCGCCGGCTCGGGGTCTGGAGTGGAGCGTGTCTGGAGTAGGAGCGCGTCTGGAGTTGGAGCGCGCCGGCTAGACGTCTGGAGTGGAGCGCGTCTGGAGTAGGAGCGCGTCTGGAGTTGGAGCGCGCCGGCTTGAAGAGCGCGCCGGCTCGGGGTCTGGAGTGGAGCGCGTCTGGAGTAGGAGCGCGTCTGGCTTGAAGAGCGCGCCGGCTCGGGGTCTGGAGTGGAGCGCGTCTGGAGTAGGAGCGCGTCTGGAGTAGGAACGCGCCGGCTTGAAGAGCGCGCCGGCTCGGGGTCTGGAGTGGAGCGCATCTGGAGTAGGAGCGCGTCTGGCTTGAAGAGCGCGCCGGCTCGGGGTCTGGAGTGGAGCGCGTCTGGAGTAGGAGCGCGTCTGGCTTGAAGAGCGCGCCGGCTCGGGGTCTGGAGTGGGACACTGGAAAACCTCTCGTAGAGAATTAGAGAGCGCAGACTGTGTCCCACTCCAGGCAAACGGCGACAGGTGGCGATGGCTGGCACCTCGTCTCACGCCGGAGAAGAACCCGCATACAGAATGGCACAACGTCTCCCAGTGAGAACAAAGGAATCCTCCCGTGGAAGAATAGAGAGCGATGACGATGTCTCACCAGGAGCGCGGCGGGAGATGGTAGCATACAGATACAGAACGACCCGACGAGGACTGGAGGGGAAGTCCAGGTATTTAAAGCCCTCTGGGGCGCTAATCATAACTTATCACAGCTGTGAAAGGTAGTCCAAGGGTGTGGGCTGTTGAAGAGCAGAGGAGAGTAAAACAACGCGAGGGTGGGGGCTGGTGAGGTGAGGAGACAGGGAATTAAAGGTCCAGGGAACAGGCGAACCTCACAAAAGCAATAAAATAAAAACAAAGCAATGAAATTAAAACGTTAGGGATTATTGATGGAATGTATTAAAGTGTATTCTGTGATCGGGTGTAATTATCCATACAAGGCAACAAGGCACTTGTTACACGTGGTTGTGTGTCTATCTGTCTCTGTTCCGTTTTCTGTGTTTGTGTGTTTATATGGATGTATGTGTGTACATATACTGTATGTATGTATGTATGTATGTATGTATGTATGTATGTATGTATGTATGTATGTATGTATGTATGTATGTATGTATGTATGTATGTATGTATGTATGTATGTATGTATGTATGTATGTATGTATGTATGTATGTAGGTATGTATGTATGTATGTATGTATGTATGTATGTATGTATGTATGTATGTATGTATGTATGTATGTATGTATGTATGTATGTATGTATGTATGTATGTATGTATGTATGTATGTATGTATGTATGTATGTGTGTATGTATGTATGTATGTATGTATGTATGTATGTATGTATGTATGTGTGTGTGTGTGTGTATTGTGTGAATTTAATGGTATGTGTTTGTGTATGTAATGGTGTGTGTGTGTGTGTGTGTATGTAACAGTGTGTGTGTATATTTGTGTGTATGTAACAGTATGTTTGTGTGAAACGGTGTGTGTGTGTATGTAATGGTATGTGTGTGTATGTAACAGTGTGCGTGTATATTTGTGTGTATGTAAAGGTATGTGTCTGACTGTCTGTGTCAGTGTCTGTTTGTGTACCGTTCTTTGTGTTTGTGTATTTATGTGGATTTGTGTGTGTGTGTACAAATACTGTATGTGTCTGTAATATATGTGTGTGTGTGTGTGTATGTGCAAGTGTCTGTATGTAACTGTATGCATATGTGCCTGTGCATGTATGTGTATATAACTGAAAGTGGGTGTGTGTGTGTATTTGTGTGTATGTAATGGTGCGTGTGTGTATGTAACAGTATGTGTGTCTGTGTATTTGTGAGTATATAATGGTATTTGGTATGTGTGTATGTGTGAGTATTTTGTGTGTGTGTGTATATTGTTTTCAAAAACACTCTCAAAAAACACCTACGTGAGACTGCAATTCGAAACTGGCCCCTACAAATGTCCTAACCTAGTTGTACAGTAAATTACCAAGTAAGGCTTTGTCAGTATTCCAATGTACAGTGTAAAATGTGTGTGTGTCCCCTACCCAACCCCCCCCCCCCCCCCCCCCCACCTCCAATGTACAGCCCTCACCCAACCCACCCAACCCCACCCCACCCACCCAACCTCCTCCAATGTACAGTTTCTAGGCCAAATGTATATACACTCTTTTTCTGGACACTTTTGTATCACAAACAGTACTGTATTTGCAAATCTGATATGTCATAAATGTATAGATGTAGCAGTACTGCCTATCTGTATGTCATGTATGTCATATATGTTATGATGAATTGAAAATGGGTGACCCTGATGTAAACAAGACGAAAGTCTTTCTCTGGTCTGCATCCCCTTAACAATTGTATGTATTGAGCTGTACTGTACTGTACCCATTCTGCAATCTGTTAATAAACTTTTCAATCAATCAATCAATCAATGCTCTATATCTCTCTTTAACACACAAAATTACATGCTCTCTCTCTATATTTCTCTCTCTTTCTAACACACATATACATGCTCTCTCTCTAACACACACACACACAAACAGACATGCTCTCTCTCTATCTCTCTCTTTCTAACACACACAGACATGCTCTATCTATCTCTCTCTTCAATTCAAATGGGCTTTATTTCACATTCTTGTATTTCTCCCAGTAGGTATGGGAGTTTTGAGTTATTGTCCATGTTTTCAAAGTCTCTTTGGGTGTTTACAATTTGTGGGAAGTATATGTCTTGGTATAGTGGGCAGGTTGTTAATAAGTGGAGCTCGGTTTCCACCTCATCTTGTGTGCAGTGGGTCTGTCTTCGCTTGGGAGCCAGGTCTGCCTATGGCGGCCTTTCTCGATGGCTAGGCTGTGCTCGCTGAGTCTGTACCTAGTCAAGGATCTTCTTAGTATTGGGTCAGTCACAGTGCTCAGGTATTCTGCCACTGTGTACTCTCTGTTTAGGGCCAAATAGCATTTCAATTTGCTCTGGTTTTGGGTTGTTTCTTTCCAATGTGTCTCTATCTCTCTCTCTCTCTCTCTCTCTCTCTCTCTCTCTCTCTCTGGCCTTGCTCTGGTGGAGGGTCAGGGGCATTGCCGGGTCTGTGCAGCGATAACACTGTATATTGACTGTAGAACGGGAGCTCTCTCTCGCTCTCTCTCTTGCTATATGTTGACTGTGTCATGCCCAGCCTCGGGCAGCACTATTATTTAAGAATATGTTGACTGTATGAAAAAAGATTTGTGTGTGTGTGTGTGTGTGTGTGTGTGTGTGTGTGTGTGTGTGTGTGTGTGTGTGTGTGTGTGTGTGTGTGTGTGTGTGTGTGTGTGTGTGTGTGTGTGTGTGTGTGTGTGTGTGTGTGTGTGTGTGTGTGTGTGTGTGTGTGTGTGTGTGTGTGTGTGTGTGTGTGTGTGTGTGTAGGCTCTGGGCTGACAGTCAGCTCTTATCACCATGGTATTATTGTCTTGGCAGCAGAGAAGGGAATGATACGTCCCACTGAGGTGGTTAACACTTCACAGCTAGTAAGATGGCATACTGGCTGTGTGTGTGAGTGTGTGTGTGTGTGTGTGTGTGTGTGTCCGTCTGTCACTATCCCTCTGCTTCTCTCTATACACTATCTGTCTTTGTGTCTATTTGTCAGTCTTTCTGTCTATTGCTCCCTCATGCATTCTCTCTCTTCCCTCTCTCTCCCTTAGAACCAGAATCACTTTATTGTCCAATGCAGTTATACAGCAGAATTTTACTTGGTTGTCAATGCAAGAACATCCAACAATCCATGTTCTAACAGGACAACACACAGGGTACAGGACAGAGACAGCACACTGACAGACTATACAATGAACGGAACATGATAAGCTATGTACAGCAGTTGAGGCGGAAGGAGGTGATATTAAAGGAATGGTCCCTATTAGTTGGTGGCCTTAGGGATATTTTCGTGCAAATTTGTGCAAAAGCACCAAATTTGGCCCAGATGTAGCCCAGAGTATGCTCAATTGATTCAGTCAGGGCGCCCGAGCCAGCGACCCCCGGGGGCCACCCTGGTGGCCAAATCAATATGGCCGCTGTCCGAAAAAGGTCTTGGCTATAACTTTTGAACCAAATTAACTAGAAATACAAACTTGGTGTCTATTTTATGTCTTTTGACTATTAGAAACACATTGGAATGCTTATCTTTACAATTGGGTGTGTCTGGACCCCTAATTTGCATATTTCCAAGATGGCGACTACCCGAAAGTGAGTTTTAACAGAACTTTTGTTTTTTCTGTCTATAAAAGTGAAATTCTATATAACATATAATTATATCAGAATCCGAATCAGACACGTTGATTGCCAGGCAATATTTATAATGTCAAATAAACCTAAACAACAATTGGTTGTCAGGCGTAACAACAACAACAAAGGTGAAAACATGACAGAACAACAATAAATACTGCACAATACACAAACAATACAGAATCATACCCTACATTAGCCCAAAATGACAATCCACATACCACATCAAGGTGCTCAGTCTATAGATATAGGTTTATGGGGATGGATGTGCTCAGTCCTTTTTATTTACCAGGGTGAGTAATTGTGGATAGAAGCTGTAGGTGACGATTTTTATATCATAATCACACAACCAGATTACTTATTGTCGTCTCATTGTAGTCTCGACCCTCATTGTTGGTAGGCTACAGGCAACATCACAGCCACATATTGAGGTGCAATGGACTCCAGCTTTGCAGCGCCCTCTACGTGACTTTTTGCAGCCGCAGTGGAGGAGAATGGTGCAGGCTTTACTGGCATCTGCAAGATGAGTCCAGTAAGGTTCCCAAGTCTTGGTCATGGAGTCCCAGTACCAGCTCTGTACCACCATGTACTGAACTCTGGGATATTTAGCTGGACAGAGGTTGCCTGGTTCCAGTAAAAGGGCTATGCCAACTTCGTGAACCCTTGCAAGTGATTCAGCCACTGCTGTTTCCATAATGTCTTGTGTGTCGAGTGCTACAAGGTCATTATTTGGTAGAAATGGATTTCTGTGGGTCTCCATAACCTCTGAAGGATTTGACATCTTTCCTGAACATGACCTGCAAGCTATTTGCCTCGTTGTGATAAGATGTTGACGATGATGTGCTGCTGTTATACACAGATTCAAACTCTTGCACCAACCTGGTGCAGTTAGGCCCTGCAAGCATGAAGAGTGTGAGGGCTTCAGGGCTTTCATAGAGTCTAGCTGCTCCACCACAGGACTGCAGGATTTTGTTTGATTACTCATGGGATTGATCTTTTGCAATCAAGCTGAACTTACGTTCTGACCGCTGCACTACGAATTTCCCCTTCATGAACTCGTCATAAATGGCAGGATCTTTTTCAGGCAGCTCAAACATGTTTCGAACATTGACTGGTAACCAGCGAGCGTAGTTTGTGTGATCCATCATGTGAAACCAAGCACAGAGCTCATCACACACGTGAATGTACAGCTTGAAGTGTCCTTCTCGGAGTGACCGAACGAATCGACAGAACAGTAACTCTAGCTCCATGATGGTAGACCAGTACTTGAACTGTGGAAACTCCACTTGAGATTGTTTGTCCCACTTTTTGAATGTTTCAGATGGGCCCAGAACATCCACACAATAAGCAGTGTATGCCTTCTGCTTGAGAATATGAAAGGACATGAGAGTGACTTGATGGACATAACGTGTGTGTTTGATATGGTGCTCATTGAGGGCAGACTGAGCTCGTCCTGTAGTCAAGACCTGTGCCTGGGTAAGGACGGTGGTCCAACCTGAATCGCGGAGCAGCTTGCCCACCATAAGGTGAGCTTTGTCTTCGATATGCAATGCTCCCATCATTACGACCAACTTATCTTCACCAATGTCGCAGGATATTGCCATTGGAGCTGCTTTAATAGCATACAATGGTTGATCTGCACCAAAGACAGCAATCTGGCCAGGATTCAGGAATGTTGTGCCTTTCTGTGATAGCTCCATTGCATGCTTCGTCATGGATCAGATGCTGCTTTATCTGGGAATAAGGGGTACACTCCTATCTCTGCACGAAGTTTCACTATGTCATCATTCATAAGCTGCGAGTTATAACCTGACCATGTAATAACATCATCTTCACCTAGTGTCTCCTGATCGAGAACTCTTTTCCCATGCATCAACCAACTCTCATCTTTCACTTTGGCTCCATGCACAAGATCATGCAATGGTTGCACAGGATCAGTGCCACTTCTGGGTGCCAATATATCTATATTATATTATATATATTCATTGAGTTCCGCTGGCTTAACAATTGTATGTGTCTGCAAGTTTGGGTGTGGATGAATCTTCAGTGTCAACTTTTATAGGAGGACGCTCAAGTCCTAGATGGTCATGAGAGATGATTTGTAGCACTCAGTGCAGTTCCATGGAACTCGTTCTGTGAGTAGTTCCCTTTGCTCTACCCATCTAGATTGTCAACATCATAGGTGAAGACATCCTGACAAAGATTAGTAGGAAGAACAATGCCTTGTACTTCTGACATTGGGTGATGAGACTTGTTATTTTCATTCTCGGTTTCAGGTTGGCATCTTCTGTATTAGCTGCACAGGGTTTGAGGAGTGCTGGACCCTGGAGGATGATATCATTGAACACTCGTAAGGGTTCGGCAACAGATGTTGTGAGACAGTTAATAATAATAATAATAATATCTTAAATTTATATAGCGCCTTTCAGGAGACCCAAGGCGGGTCAGCTAAGGGAGGGAACAGGAAACAACGTAACAACAAAATAATAATCAAAAGGAAAGAACGAAAGAAAATGAAAAAAGGAAATCAGGCAGAGTCATTTACAAATTTGGTGAATAGGTGGGTTTTGAGTTGTGATTTGAAGGAGTGCAGGGATGTAGCATTACGTTTGGAGGGAGTGAGTTCCAGAGGGTGGGTGCGGCCACAGAGAAGGCTCTGGGACCAACAGTCCGCATGTTGGTGGTGGGGATGGAGAGGAGACCGGAGTCAGAGGACCGCAGCATCCGGGGCGGGATGGAGGAGGTCAGCTAGGTACCGGGGGGAAAGGGAGTGAAGGGCTTTGTAGGTGATGAGGAGGATCTTAAAATTGATGCAGGACTTGACTGGAAGCCAGTGGAGGTGGATGAGGGTGGGGGTGATGTGGTGCCAGGACTTGGTGCGGTGAGAACCCTGGCAGCAGAATTTTGCACATATTGTAACCTGTTCAGGGCATTGCTGGGTAGCCCTATTAGGACAGAGTTTGCATAGTCAAGACGGGCGGTGACGAAAGCGTGAATGAGAGTCTCTGCTACAGAGTCGGGGAGAGATGGCCGGAGTCTGGAAATGTTCCTGAGATGAAAAAAAGCTGATTTAGTTATTGTTTTTATGTGGGAATGAAAGAAGAGGATGGAGTCCAGTATGACGCCGAGGTTGCAAACTTCTGGGGAAGGGTGTATTAGGCAGCCATCCACTTCAAGGAGGAGATCTCCAACCTTTCGGAGCAGTGACTGCTTGGCCACAACTATGAGCTCAGTCTTCTTGCTATTTAGCTTCAGGAAATTGGATGACATCCAGGCCTTGATGTCAAGGAGGCAGTTGACGAGGTGCTGTAGGGCGAGAGGAGTGGAGGGTGAGGTGCTGATGTAGAGCTGAGTGTCATCAGCGTAGGAGTGGAAATTGAGACCATGTTTCCGGATGATGTGACCAATGTCGGGAGCATGTCGATTGTGAAGAGGAGTGGACCAAGAATGGAGCCCTGCGGCACACCTTGGTTGACTGGGGCAGGGGTGGAGGTGGAGTTGCAGATGGAGATGAACTGTTTTCGGTCAGTGAGGTAGGACTAGAACCAGGTGAGAGCAGTCCCAGTAACACCCAGGTGGTCAGAGAGGTGGTTAAGGAGAATGGAATGGAAGACCATGTCAAAGGCCGCAGATAGATCCAGGAGGATGAGGAGGCTGATGTGAATCGGTGGCAATGAGAAGGTCGTTGGTGGCCTTGGTGAGGGCAGTCTCGGTGCTGTGGTGTTTCCTGAAGCCACATTGGAAGGGTTCATAGAGCTCATGGTTGGACAGGTATTGGTGCAGTTGGGCAGCCACTGCTCTTTCCAGGATCTTGCTAAGGAAAGGAAGGTTGGAGATCGGTCGGTAATTCCCAAGGTCATCTGGGTCCAGACCAGGCTTCTTCAGGATGGGCATGACTGATGCTGTCTTGAAGCTAGAGGGTACCCTGCCCGATTCCAGGGAGGAATTCATTATTCTCATGATGGTAGGGCACACGTCAGGTAGGCCAGCTTTGACCAGGACTGTGGGTAGGGAGCAGGTCAAGGGGTCAAGGGAGCAGGTGGAGGCCTTAGCCTTGGTGACCAGCTTAGCCACCTGGAGAGTGTCGATGGGAAGGAGCCGTCAAATGTGTGGCCTGGTTGTAAGCAATACTTGTGTAAAACTAAGGCGGCCCTCATCAACATAATTGCCTCATCCTGATCAATCTGATTGGAATCATGACCTCTAGCTACTCTCTTAGCCACTTGTTCCTTGTTTGTGATGTATGTGTCCCTCCCTTTCTGGTGATCACTCCATTCAGGCAGATATGTGAGGAGCTGTTGCTTGAATCTTGTTCTGTGGAGTTCATAATCAAGACACAAATGCGAAATGGGTCAATATTGAAACAGAAACGTAAAAGTTAAGGTAAAACTCATTTTTGGGGAACCGCCATCTTGGAAATATGCAAATTAGGGGTCCAGACACACCCAATTATAAATATAAGCATTCCAATGTGTTTCTAATGGCCAAGAAACATAATATAGACACCAAGTTTTTATTTGAAGCTAATTTGGTTCAAAGGTTTTAGCCGAAACCTTTTTCGGAGGGCGGCCATATTGATTTGGCCACCAGGGCGACCCCGGTGGTCGCCGGCTCGGGCGCCCTGGCTGAATCATTAGAACATAGTCTGAGCTACATCTGGGCCAAATTTGGTGCTTTTGCACAAATTTGTACGAACTTAGACTCATATAGCCCTAAGACCCCCAACTATATCCCTATTTCCTACTTACCAATGATGCTGTTGGTCGGTAGAGTCCTTTCTCAGCACAAGCCATGCTGTTCCTCATATTAGCTCCGGCTAGTTAGCCACAAAAGAATGCAAAGTCAATGGGGAAATCAATTCCACAGTGTACACAAAGTAGATTTCAGTGAGCTTCAGTCAGCTTGTACAGCCAGGCCCATTGACTTTGTTCTGGTTTAATATTTATCTTTCAAACTCTCTCTCTCTCTCTCTCTCTCTCTCTCTCTCTCTCTCTCTCTCTCTCTCTCTCTCTCTCTCTCTCTCTCTCTCTCTCTCTCTCTCTCTCTCTCTCTCTCTCTCTCTCTCTCTCTATCTCTCTCTCTCTCTCTCTCTCTCTCTCTCTCTCTCTCTCTCTCTCTCTCTCTCTCTCTCTCTCCCTCTGACTTCTTGTCTTTTTCTGTTTGAATGTGAGTGTATTCTCTCTTATTGGGTCTCTCCGTCTTTCAGTCTTTCTCCCTATCTCACTGTGGTTCTGTCTGTTTTTCTGTCTCTCTCTGTATGTGTTGGTGTTTATTAAATGGACTGCATTTTATAAAGTGCTTTTATCCAAAGCGCTTTACAACTTGTGCCTCACATTCACCCATTCATTCATACACCGATGGCAACCATGCAAGGTTAATTATATTGTTATTATTGTTTACCCTGCCTTTTTATTCTATTTACATTTTTACTTCTCCACTGTACTATAATTCTATGACCTGTACCATGTCTTCTACTACCTGTACCCCTCCTCCCCCATGCTGCTATGATGCCTGAATTCCCCCAAGGGGATCAATAAAGGAATATCTTATTTTATCTTATCTTATCTTAGAGCTAGTCTAAATCATATCCAAACAGGACAAATAAAGCCTATAGCTCAAAAAAGAACATGCTGGTCGAACAATACAATGTATACGCAATAAAACAGGCCAATTAAAATATGATATACAATCAATAAAATCATTATTTATTCTATAGCTTTTACTCATAGCAACTGTACATCAGAAAACCCCTCTACATCGGATGTCAGTGTGTTCCTAGATAATGTATCATTGCTTTCTATATCGGAAGAGGATAGGGTACAATTTTATTCTAAATTCACCACAGAGGAGATGCTGCAAGCAATCATGTCACTGCCCTCTGGAAAGGCCCCGGGTCTGGACGGATACTCAGTGGAGTTCTATACGGCCTTCTGGCCTCAGCTTGAGCCCATGTTTATGCCCATAGTTGAATATTTTTTAAATAAAGGAGTCCTCCCTAACTCAATGAGCACAGCTATAATATCATTTGGAAGGAAAGATATATTGTGGAATGTATTTCATATAGGTCAATTTCAACATATATTGAATATGTAACGTGGCACGGTCTAGGTTCAAGTTTCTTTATTAGTTGTCATACAGAAATACAGAATACTTTTGCATGAAATGCTTCTTTCTGTTTTGCTCCTGAGAGTGTGCTAGATAAAATAACAAGATAGTGTAAAATAGTATAATATAAGTATAAAATAGAAAGTCAAGTACGTAAACAAGTGTAAACAAAACAAAAAATTTCAATATACATATATACAGTATAAGTACAGTCTATACTTCTGTACAGTCTATACAGTCAGCTACTATACAGTACAGTGTAGAATGGTGAGGTATAGCTTAGCTTGTGGTGCCACCTTGTGGTGGTGAGGTGCAATGAGGTGCATGGGATTGATGCCAATAAATATAAAGTGTGTGTTAGTGTCTAAAGCTGGTAAAGTGGGTGCTACAGTGTGTTGTTTATTTAAAGTGAGTGTGTGCGTGTGGATGTGTGTGTTGTGGGTGTATTTGATGGTCTGTTCATTGTTCATTGAGCATCCTGATGGTCTGGGGATAGAAGCTCCTTCTGAGTCTCTCTGTGCTTGCCATGAGACTCCGGTATCCAGTGATGTACCTGAACGCATTCAATGAACGACCGTTCATGAACACGTTCGTATTTTGGGCGAACGTGAACTGCTTACTTACTTACTTACTTACTTTACGCCTGTTACCCCTTCTGGGGCATATGCCGTCAACAAGTGATCTCCAAGCATCTCTGAACGTGAACTGACCATACTGTATTTCCGCTAGATGAACGTAATTGAGAACGCGTTCATTCTCAGCGCTGTATAACGGCGTTCAAAAGTGCGTTCATTCTCAGCACTGTATTATAACGGCGTTCAAAAGTGTGCCAGATTTCATATGCCTTTCAGCCGAAAACCCAGTAAAAACACACCGTAAACAGGCTTCAGAATAATGCGGAAAACCACCCAATCTGGCAACCGCAAGCTGCCTGTGATGCGTAAAAATATACGTCATCAGACTCCTCACAACAAGAACAGAGTCAGACTTTACGGCGTTGGCATATGAGCATTTAAAAGAGTTTTAGTTAAAGTCAGTAAATGTTTTGCACTTTGAATATTGAACTTTGAGGTACAACATTAGTTTCATACCTCAGCCTGGTTCCTACCTTGTGTTGTGTTAGTACAGAGTTATGTCGGCACATGTTTATATGTTATATGTTTGCACAATGACTACTTTCACTTTTGGTACTTTAAGCATATTTAGATTATTATTATACTTAATAAAGACCATTCAAGCAGCACGTTTTTCCTCATGTTTTTGAAAATATACTTTAAAGATGAAAGCTGCAGCTGAAAGCGTTATGGAAATGCCAGTATTCTGATTGCTGTCTGTGGTTCTATATGTGTTGTGGCAATAGATTTGACAAATAATAGCTTGCCGCAAAAAGAACTATAAACTATACATTTGTTCATATTTGAAACCATGAACTTTAGTTAAATTTTTTTACTTATGAACTATGAACTGAACTAGTTAGAGAGATAATTAGTATACACAACCTGTCAGACCTTATAAGGGCATATAACCACGCCCCTTTTAGTTTGATTGATTGTGCATCTAGCATTTTGGGCTTCTCTGATTGGTCGATGATTCAAGGAGGCGGGACATCCGGTTTAGGAGGCGGGACATCCGGTTTATGAGGGGAGGGACATCCGGTTTCGGAAGAGGAGGAGTTATAGGGGGATGGACTTCCGGTTTCAGATTTTTCAGATTTTTTTTTTCAAAATAAAAGTTTTTTTTTATTGTCAGAAATAAAAGTTTTTTTTCAAAATAAACGTTTTTTTTATTTTCAGATTAAACATTTCGGAATAAACATTTCAGAATGTATTTGTGTATTCCACGGTCTTCAGAATAAGTGTCTGTGTATTCCAAGGTCTTCAGAATAAGTGTGTGTGTGTGTGTGTGTGTGTGTGTGTGTGTGTGTGTGTGTGTGTGTGTGTGTGGAGGAATTAAGTTGCAGAATGTGTGTGTGTGTGTTTTCTTGGATAAATGCAAGAGTGTTTAGACACTTGTGTTCAGAAAATGGATGCATGGAGGATTAGAATGGATCTTTCCATGCCTGTGTGGGAATTAAGAAAAATACAATGTGTCTGTTTGTATTTTATTTTTTTATTATTTTTTAAACAAACATATAAACAAACATGACAACGCACAATTAGATATACAGCATTGTTAACAGTGCACATCAAATTAGATCACTGTTTAGATACATGTCTTATACAAGATATGCCCCTAATACCTGCTATCTATTCCCCTACACACATATGCTCTTGCTCGCACCCCCCACCCTGGACCCCCCAATGGATAATCCATCCATTATCTTCGCTCCTAACCAGACACTACCATTATATGCTAGATTTTATTCTCTCTACCACTTCTAACCACATTGTCAATTTGGATTCATTGAGACCCAAAATTCTTGCTGTAGATATTTCTAGATAAATCACACCGAGATATGTAAGAATCCAGACCTTTCGGCAAAATGTTTCCGGTTGAATCCATCGTGATGCTATCAGTTTTCTAGCCACTGTAATACCAGATAAAACCAATCTCTTTAGCTGTATAGGTACTGCATACTCAAAAACATCATTCAGCAGTAATACAGAGGGGTGTACAGGTATATTCAGAATTAAGAGATTTGATAATTGCTGGGTCACTTCTTTCCAGAATATCTTAACTGGTGGGCAGTCCCAGTACATGTGCATAAATGTCCCCTTGTCCCCATTTGTACATAAGGAGCATTTGGAGTCTTGTTTAAGACCCATTCTGTTCAGTCTTATAGGAGTCCGGGTTCCTTGATGCAAGTCGAACATTTGCCCAGGCTTCTTGCCAATCAAAATCTTTTTCCAGGTCTGGTATATCCCTCCTCCAAATAGAGTCTAGGTGGAGGGTTTCATAAAAGGCTGTTAGTAATTGATGATACAAATCTGATACAAAACCTCTCGATGTCTCTCTTTCATAGAACAATTTGTGGTATCTGTGGTGTGCAATTGGTATCCTTAATGGAACACCATGAGACTTCAAACATAACAATAATTGTGCGTAAAAATAATATGTGGAACCGGTGAGATTAAATTTTTTTTCTATTTCATCATAACTACAAATACCCTGTTTGTTGAAAACATCTCCTAATGTATGTATGCCTTGCTTTTCCCATCTAGGGAATCTTATAGGTCGTTTTCCAATCAGGAGTGCATTGTTATTGAATAAGGGAGTATGATTATGCCATTTATGTGGGTTAGAATATTTTTTTTGTGTTTCATGCCATATCCGGATCGCATGAGTGATTATGGGGCCAAATTTCAGTTTGCATTGCTTAATTGATACTTTGGTGTATACTATGTCCTGCAGTCTCTGTGGTGCTACTATATTTACTTCTAAATTTCTCCAGGATACTGATGCTTGGGGTTCAAACCAAGTTGTCAGTGGTCTTAAAGTGTACGCCTTAAAATAGTGGAAAAATTTGGAAATGCCATCCCTCCGTCGGCTTTGTTTCTCTGTGCGGTGGATCTTTTTATACGTGGTGGTTTGTTATTCCAAATAAATGTATATGCGGAAGAGTGTAATTTTTTCCAGTAACCATCTGGAGGGGGTAACGGAAGCATTGAGCTGATGAAGTTGATTCTAGGTAATACATCCATCTTAACTATTGAAACCCATGCCTGTACTGAGTTTTTAAGTTTTGACCACCTGTCAAAGTCGCATTTGATTTTATTTTGGATTTCTATGTAATTGTGTTTCACCGTTTGGCTTATGGTAGGGAATACTTCAACTCCCAAACATCTAAAGTGTTTAACCATTGGTATTTCTTCTGGAAGACTTGTATTTTTTGCAGGGGCGTTCAGTGGAAGGAAAGCCGACGTTGGCCAGTTTATCTTAAATCCCGATAGGTCGCCAAAGTCATTAATCAACTTGAGAAGATGAGGCATTGCGGTGTTAGGGTTTTGCATGAACAGTATTACGTTGTCCGCATATAGACTAATTTTGTGTTGTGTGCCCTTGATTGCGATTGGTTCTATGAGTTGGGATTGTCTTATATATTGTGCTAAAGGTTCTAGTGATAAATCGAATAGTCCGGGACTAAGAGGGCAACCCTGTCTAGAACAGTGTGATACCGGAAATATTCCGGAGGTGATTATACCTGTTGTAATCATGGCCGATGGGTCTTTGTATAATACTTTAATCATATCAATGAATCCTTTTCCTAACCCCATCCTTTCTAATCCTGCCCATAGATACGACAATTCCAGCCTATCAAAAGCTTTCATTGCATCCAGGGACAGCATCGCCTTAGGTGTGGTGTCGTCCTTGCTGGCATCTAGTACGTATAGTAATCGTCTTATGTTGTCAGTAATCAAACGGTTTCTTATGAAGCCAGTTTGATCCGGATGAACTAAAGACGTCATATGCTTTTGAAGTCTGATGGCTAATACCTTAGAGAACAGTTTGATATCGGTTCCGAGGACGCTTAAGGGTCTATAACTACCGCACTCTGTGGGGTCTTTGTCTTTTTTAAGGAGGACTGTTATGAGTGCAATATTGTCGTTCTTATGAAAGTTCCCCTCCTTGACTGAGTATAAAATCATATTAAGTAATAGGGGTCCAATTATGTCCCAGCATGAAAGGTACATTTCTGGTGGGATACCGTCTTTTCCAGGAGCCCTACCACTTTGCATTTTGGATATGGCCTTCTTGAGTTCCTCTAGTGTGATTGGTGTTTCTAACTGTTTAGCATCATCCTCTGATAGTTTGGGGAGGTTAATTTGATTAAGATATGTGTCCATTTTGTTTTGATCGAAGGTCGTATCTGATTTATACAAGTTGGAGTAGAATTCTATGAATGTCGCGTTTATATCTTTGGTGTCTGTTACAAGTCCTTGTTGTGCTTTAATGGAAGTTATATCTGCACATTTTGCGTTAACTCTTAATCGCGTAGCTTGTAGGTGACTTGGTTTGGAACCTTGAGAGTAATGCTGTTTTGTCTTGTGCTACGTATTTGTACTTCAGATTGTTGTTTGTAAATTGCGTTAATCTCTATTTTTAGTAAATTCACTTGAGATTCCAGTCGAACCGAGTCGTTATATTGTAAAGAAGTAAATAATGTAGAGTAAAGCATTTCTAGTTCCGCCAGTTTTGAGCATCGATTCTTGCGTATTTTGGATGAAAAGCTATCAGTGAAATCCTTGATCATTCCTTTTACCGACATCCATAATATTCTAGGGTCCGGCAATGTGTCTGTTTGTACCCCAAAATGGATTCTTGGAGAATGCTTTCTTCCAAGTGGTATACTGTCTGTCTCCCTCTCGGTAGACTGGCTCTGAAATGTCAAGCTGCAGCTTCTCTGAAATGACAGCCCCCTTCGCTGTCACAGAAGAAGGCGGGAGAAACGAAAGACACCCCCTCTTATTTCTGTATGCAGGTCCTGTCATTTCCAACAGATTTACGACCGTGTCCGACTTCTCCTTTCTGTAGAAAAAACTCACGGCCCCCGAGGTGTGGCTGTGTGTGTGTGTGCATGTTTGTGTCTGTTTTCTTGGATAAAGCCAAATGCATGTTAGGGGAATATTTTTTAAGAAAAATACAATGTCACAATCTTTAGACATTTGTGTTCAGAAAAATACAATGTGTCTATAAAGTGGTTTCAGGGATAAAGACACTTGTGTTCAGAAAATTACAAGGTGTATAGGTTCAGAAAATACAAATGTATTCCCTTAGTGATCTTTGGGTGTCAAAGTGAACCATTTCATTAGCCTGCAGGGGTCTAGGGTTTGAATGTATCGTTAATACGGTCCGGTGAAACGTTTTATTTAAAATAGATTATTTAAAAAAAGGTTGCATTACAGTGTTTTGTATTATTGTTCACATTAATTATTACAGTTATATGTGATAGTTTAAAGAGCTGTGCTGAAAATATAAAGTACAGAAAATATCTGTCTGTGAGGGTCTGTGTGTGTGTGGGGGTGTGAATTGGGCCCTCTTAGGTGTTAAAACACCCCCATGGTGGCGTGAAGATTAGGGGACATGCAAACTTAGAGCAAAACTCTGTAGAACATTATACTCATAGCATATTTTTAGTTCACACAATGGATGGGTTCACATGAACATAATCTGACAAATGCCTAACTAACCTTACAGTCATGCATTTGTTCTAATAAACTAACCTACACTATAACATCCAACACTTTGATGAATATTATTACAAAGCTGACAGAGTTGTAATACCAACTATTTGACAGTTTGGGACACGGTGCTTACAGAGAAGCTGTAGTTATTATTTCTTATTTCGTAAAACGAATACAATTTATTAAGATATAAATGTACCCTATATTCGAGTCTTTGACAAGGTTAAGAGAATACATGCCATAGAAAGACTTTAGTCTTGTTTACATCAGAGTCCCCCATTTTCAATTCATCAGGGCCTATATGGCATACATGACATACAGATAGACAGTACTGCTACATCCAGACATTTAGGACATACCAGATTGCAGATACACCAGTGTTTGTGATACAAAACAACAAAAATAGTCCAGAAAATATGTATGTGTCTGTCCAAGCTGCTTTAACTGTTTCAATAGGGTACTTCATATGTCTTAAATTAATAAATTAAGACTTATTTCTGGATATAGATCACTTCAAAGCATGAATGTCCATAGTGTCCGTATCAATGCTAAGCCTACATTTATAATGCATTTATAGGTCAACTACCCTTTTTAGCATCGTTCAAACCTCAACATAACATCAAACTTATATGGCACAGTACCACTGAAAATAGCACAGAGTTTGGGTAAAAGGCCTTCTCTGATAGATAGGCCGGTAAAGGATTTAAAAAAAAAAATAAACTGTAGGCCCTCAATACCTTCCATCCTCTTTTTTACCCCGAAAAACCCATTCAATATAGTTTGCTGTACCTCAAATGTAACCCCAGGGCCCACTTTGCCTTCTATGTATGTCTCAGTAAGCATTCTGTGTATTTTAAGGTATTTGTTGTTGCAGTCATTTGGTCTAGCTAAGAAAGGGGTCAATGATCTCAAATGACTACATGGTAAAAGGTATAACAACTTTTGTGAAAGAATTGGAACAGTGTTACACACGAGTAAATCAGACATAATATTTGCAAACACTATAGTTCTAAACAGTATATTACAATATCTTTGTATCTAATGTAGACAATATGCAATTATATCATTGTCACCTGAAAACATGTTGCAGGATATTTAGCAGAAACTATGGTAAATGTAAAAACATGATATCACATAATCCTATTGAATTCTGAATTTTTTTATATTGGCTGAGGGTCAATGATACACTTAAAACAGGCATATCAACCTAGTTTTTTTTACCTGTTTGCATAATGATAAGAAAATAGGTTAAATAAAAAAAAGTGTATCATTACAGATGTATTTTAGAAGTTTAGTACAGTGACCTGTATTACATCCTACAGTTACACACAGCATGAAATATTCAATCAACACAAAGATGACGGTTCTAGGGTAAATAAAATGTAATTCAGTCAACATATATATCAGAGTTAGTGGGGGCTAGGAGGTAGGTAATGTTCAGGAAATATATGTGTATGGGTCTGTGTGAATTGGGCCCCCTTAGGTGTTAAAAAACCCCATATGGTGGTGAGAAGTTTATCAGTCTAGAGGACCAGCAGAGTTAGAGCAAAACTCTGTAGAACATTATAGTCATATTTACAGGCATCATTCAAATACATAAGGTTTATATTTTTGTAACATGAAAGTTAGTGTACAACATTATACTCATAGCATATTTTTAGTTCACACAATGGAAGGGGTCACATGAACACAATTTAAAACAGGTACTAGAATTAATGGATCAGATCCCAAATCCACTGTAACCTCAAGCCTACTCACAAAGGCTATGGTTAATAAAACGTTCTATTATTCTAACCTATATGGGCACTTGTACAATGGACATTCAACTCCATCTATTTAATTCACACAACATATATATCTGAGTTAGGGGGCTAGGGGTTAACGTTTATGAATGTAGCATAAAATCATTCGAATTGTTATTGTGTAGCAATAAAACACAAAGTAGATTCAAGAGAACATGCAAATTATTTATTAATTTCAGTCTGAATTTACTAGTCTGAAAATGTGTCCTGTTCCCTGACCATATGACAGTCGAAGGAAACTCAAGATATTGTATGAGGTGTTTTTAAAGGGGCGAATTAACTATTTTTAGTAGATTGAATCAATAGTGATTAGACTTGTTTGCCTGTTTTCATTTTTTATCAATCTGTTTTTTGTGTATTTTTAGGTGTTTGTTTATGTTTTATCTGTCATTTTGGACCAGGTCTAGCTCATAAAAAAGGGATCTATGATCTCAGATGACTACCTGGTAAAAGGTATACCAATTGTCATGCAAGAATGCAACTCTAATGTGCTACACAAGTAAAACAGACATAATATTTCCAAACAGCATTGTTCTAAACAGTGTATTACAAAAATCTTTTTGTATCTACTATAGACAGTTTGTATTTATATCTTAGTTATATGAAAAACATGGATGCATCAGATTTAACAGAAACTAGTTTCCATCTGTACACAGAGAACATAATCCTAGTGAATTCTGAATTTTTATTGAGTGTCAATTATAAACATATCAAATCATGAAACTGACAGATACAGCTAAAATAGACGTTTACACAATGATAAGGTAAAAACAATACATATGTATTTTTAGAAGTTTTAGTACGATCAAGCCCCAAAGGTATTTTCTTTAAACTAATCTAACGTATATTATACAACAAATACATTTCTGAATTACTTTGCAGAACAGTGTCTAGTTTTTTCAGGTGTAATAAGAAAGCCCCCTGAGTTTTATGCTCTCAATATTTCGATATGCATTAAATCCTACAGTTACACACGATAGTAAATATTCTAAGGCAAACAAAAATCTATCTCACTCACCATAGTTGATGAACAAATCAAGTACAAACAATGTTGATAATGAGTTATAAATAATGTAGAACTAATCTGTAAATGTTATACAAATATAGTTATAAATGATTTAATAATAATTTATGAATGTATATAAATGGTTTGGTCATGATTAGTTCATTATCCACTAATGCGTTATAAATACTTTGTAAATCGTATACAAAAATAGTTATAAATGATTTAATAATCATTTATGAATGTATATAAATGATTTGTTCATGATTAGTTCATTATCTACAAATACCTTATAAATGTATTATAACAGGGTGTTATTATAAAGTGCTACCGAACTTCCTCAAGTCTTCCTCTGATTTAAGAGCAGAGTTTGAAATTCCTAAACAGGATATTTACAAGTACCTTCAAATTTGCCATCTAATTACTACTTTACCGGGAAAATAGCGACTTTATTTGGGGGTGTCGGCGATTGGAGGAGATTTTAGAGGAGGCCACATCCTCTAAAGGTACTTTTGAAAATATTTTGTGATCTAGCCTAGGAAAAGGTATTTTCCTTTCTTGCTTTTGACATACAAGACAGTTCTCTCTTGTGTTGTATTTTCACTGTAGCTTCTTATAGCAATTCCCTATTGTTGGTTTGAGAATGTAACTCACATGTACTGTTCTTTTAATTCTAGTAAGTTAGCTCACAGGAAGCTAACTTGAGGGTCTTGTTTGGTCCTGGGACCTTGCCCAGGGGCGTTGCCTCCCCCTCTGTGTCTGCCTAGTTTTAAGTGCTGCCTCTGTCATGCTCCATTCCATGTGTTTTGATATTGAGGGGATGTGATGTGCCTTTTCTCCAAAAAAGGAAAATGTCGGGTGGATTCCCTGGAGAGTCAGCAGAAGAATTAATGAATCGTCTGATGTATTGGAAGGTAATGTAGACTCAAAATCAGAACTGGACCTGTTGCTAGACCTGCTGTTCACAGTCCTTTTGGTCCATGGGTAGACAAAGCCATGCAGGAAGTCTCTCTCATATCTGCCAAAGAGATTTTCAGGTTGTTTTCATTTCCAGATTTATGTTTGCCATCTTTTTATGAATTGCATTATTATTGCTGGCCAAGTCTTCATGTCTAGATTCTTTCTCACATACGGTCTCTTGAAGTGTTGACTCCTCTTCAGTGATATACTGGATTATGAGGGCCATAAGGCAGTGGCGTGGGCGTCACTGCTCAACGCAGCCAATATAAATGGTCCTAGCAACTACATTTAGCCAATCAGCGTCAAATATGATGTCTGAGGGCGCAGTTTTCTAGCGCTCAAAGCAAGCAGAGTCACACTGGTGTGTTCGTCACTCACTTGTCAGACAGAAAAGACTTGACGCTTGGATTAGGAGGAATATTTTCAGACCGTGATGGAGAGTTAGCTAGCTTGCTAGCTACTACGGAGGCAGAGAATTCAGTTAAATCCCTCAAAACAATACCTTTTGAGAGACGAACACTGCACTGAAGAAAAACTCAAGAGTGAGCCTGACAAAAGTCTTTCTCTGGTCTGCATCCCCTTAACAATTGTTTATTGAGGCGTACTGTATTGTACCCAAAATTATCGTTTTTCTTTTCAAACGTATTCAAGTAGAAACATCATAACCATGTCACAACAGCAGTTATAATGTATATTATCATCAATACGTTAGTTTACCAATAGGTTAAAGTGTTATTAGAAAGATTTTAGTTTTATTTTTTCTGTTGTTTTTATCGCGGAAGTCGGCCATTTTGAAAACATTTTAGTCGGTAATTATAGTCTTTTTGATGCCATTTTGAAGAGGACATCGAGAGCTTTCAATGAGTGTCAGAATTTTTCAGAAACACCCTACCCAGGGCGGCTGGGTTGCGTAGCGGTCTAAGCGCTCGTCACGAATGCATGAGACACCGGTATCGAATCCGGCTGTCCGGGAGTCAGCGGGAGGGGAGTCTATGGGTGGTAATCTGGTAAAACAGCGACTCCTACAGGTCGGTCAGGGCGCCTGCACAGCAAGGACAGGATATGTCGAGGGTAGTGTGAGCCTCCCACACATTACACCTCGCCGATGAGAGTCCGCGCTGGCAGGTAAAAGAAGTGGCTGGCATGTATTGGAGGGGACATGCGATAGATTCTTCAACCCTCCCTACGACGAGCAGTGGGGGGCACATTCGAGCAACGATCAAGACAGGGGAGGGGGGAATTGGCACGACTAAATTGGGATGGGAGAAAAACAGAAAAAGAAGGAGAAAAAGTCGATAAAAAAAATAGAAACACCCTACCCAGAGGCCTCTAGGTCAAAAGAAGGAAATGGATTCTGTATGAATTTTTTCAATATCTCTTATTACTCAGGATAATATACCACAAACTTAACGTTATTGGCATATATTGGAGCGCAGTTAGTTTGTCTCCCCTATTCTTAGCATTGAGCAACAATCAGATTTGAAATCAGTTTCAAAATGGCGTCACTCTGGCCAGAATAAAAAACCTACTCTAAATACAGTATTTAAAAAAAAAATGCAGGACCTGTTGCAGAGGTCTTTATTCGGCATGCAACGACACTCAATGTTTTTTAGCGGTACACACAGCGGTTCGTTTTTTTAGCACACACACCGGAACACACACACGCATGCATTGTCTCTTTAGAATCGCAGATGCGATTCGTCTCTGCGATTAACCCATCCCGTCGTCCTTAACCCCCAAGGGCAGCCGGGAGCAGACAGGCGTCAACGTGAGCCGCGCCAGGGGACCAATCCAAGTGCTCCTGTCAGTCTTCGTCAAGGACGCCACAGCGTTAGCGATCTGTTGTTGTGCATGTTTTTCCATTGGGTTTATCTTATCGGGGGGGAAACCCTTGCGAGCACGGGGAGAACATGCAAACTCCACACAGAAAGGCCTGGGAGATACCCCACCTGGGTACCTGGCATCATGGAAACCTGGTCCCCAAGCGGGAATCGAACCCTGGACCTTCTTGCTGTGAGGCGACAGTGTTAACTACTACACCACCGTGCCGCCTATATTTTATTATCTGTTCTTATGCACGCCTGGTGATACTAAATCCAAATTGCATTTGAAAGATAAGATTTGGCACAAACCATAAATATGCGAATTGGCTATAATAAGGTAATTTATAAGCCTGCTATTCTATATTCTATAATAATATTTCAAATGACATTGGTCCGGATGGGAGAATTCAGTACTGTATGTACAAAACCTTCTGTTTAATCATCTTCCCTTTATTCATTTCCTTAGATTCTTTGTACACATGATCGCAACAAGGTACTGCACGAGATCAGTGGGAGTTTTTCATGTCTGGTCATTTTTAGCATGGTGTTATTCACTGTCAAAGATGCAAAGAAAAACCATAATTCATATTTGACTTTGTTTCATCACAATTTACGCAAGCCTAGTAATATACACAATATTTCTGACACTGGGAATACATTCACTGAGGTCCATAGATGTCCCTAGATACCAAGAACATGCAAATGTCCCTTGTAGAAGTGGAGCAATATTCTATTTACTTAGGTATGTATTTTAGGCGGATTTTCAGAAAATAGGGTTCCGGGGTTAAGAGGTTAATAAAGTTTTTAATCAATCAATAAATTCAGCAACAATCAACAGACAGAGGAAGCTAGCTTTGAGCTAGCCCTGTGTGGGTATGATTTTCAGTTTTCAGAGGCTTGGTGGATTTTGTAGCATCACTAGATGCAATTATTCAATAGCATCTGCAGAATGCTACTGTGTTTAAAGCGAACATCTAAGACGGTACAGAATGAACTCCTTCACTGTATGCTCTCAGTTTTGAGAGAGTGCATCATTGAAGA
>NC_140177.1:98148047-98188047 GCF_963971535.1 Notolepis coatsorum
ATTTCTGCTGTATATATACGAATGAAATAAAACAAACTGCGTAGCATCCGGACTATTACAGAGCATATATGGATGAAATGGGGGCAGCGGGGAACGCCGATTACTATTATTGATTAGCAATACAGTGTGCGTTCAATATAGCATTTTCACTGGTCGATCACGTTACGTTATAAAACAATGTCCAATCCAGCTGTAATTTGGGGTAATATTATCCTACCGTCAGGCCATGTGATTGGCAGCATTTCCTCACCAGTCATCGGATTCTGGTAGATCGATATGCACATTGGCTAATCATAAATCCCATGATTCCACGCTGAAAGAAACGTGCGGCAGGCTGATCCAAGATGGAGGGTCTTCTTTTGGAATCAAGGATCTATGATCCGCCCACAGAACTGTGAAAGCATTTTTCTTTTTATCCCATCAATGATACTGCAGTGGAGCAATGGCGCCCCTAAGCGGATCTGGCCGGTACTGCATGTTTCGAAAATCGAAAGATCTTTAAGTACTGTAGTTTTAATGTAGTTGGTGTTTTTTTATATAGTGGTATTTTTATTGTAGTTTAAAAACAAATTATATATATATATCACCAACACTCTAATAAATTACACGCCAGCAAGAACACTGCAATCATCAGCTGCTGGACTACTAGAGGCTCCCAGAAACAGTCAAAAGAGGATCGGGAATGCAGCCTTTATCAACTATGCCCCAAAACTGTGGAACAAACTACCCCAAAAACATCAGGGAAGCCAACTCGCTAGACATCTTCAAAAGACAGCTTAAAACCTATCTCTTTGCTCAGGCATTTCAATGACTTACCTGCACTATTCTTACCCTGCCTACTTTTATACACTGCCTATCAAATTCATATGTCGGTTTTATGCTAATTTTATCTTATTTTATCTATTTTATCACACTTTTTACTTCTTACTGATGAACTGCTCTGTTGTATGTTAAATACCCTGTTGTATGTCCGTTCTATTTGATAATTTTTAGAATCATTATAAACTATTTTTATACTGAATGAAACTGTAAACAGAGCCTATTGGGATGCTAGATCCTAATGTGAAACACTGAGATTTACCATACCTTGCTACCTGTCTATCTTTTTTATGTTCGCTTATACCTGTATTTTTTACTGTTGTGAAGCACTTTGAACTGCAACCTCTGTATGAAAAGTGCTATACAAATAAAGTTATTATTATTATTATTATTATTATTATTATTATTATTATTATTATTATTATTATTATTATTATTATTATTATTATTATTATTATTATTATTATTATTATTATTATTATTATTATTATTATTATTATATAGTGGTGAGTGTCTATGTATTGTGACTGTATGTTTGTCTTTCAACCACTGCACAAATGAAGTTCCGAAAGGAAAATAAAGTAATTTGAAGTTGAATATAAAAGGCATACTGTTAAATTTCATTTCATTTCAATTGTATCATCCCACTCCTCCCCTCTAGGTTACTGCAGCTGAGGTGACACAGGTATACCACACAGTTAAACACAACCTCAGCTACAACAGTGCTGGCTGTGCACACAAGCTCAATCAAAAGATTCTACATGATTCCAAAATAGTGAAGACAATTACTTTAGGAAGAACAAAGGCAGAGGCTCTGGTCAAAGACGTCCTTGCTCCAAAGGCAGTGGGTGATGTTATCAAGGCCTTAACATAAGACAAACCGCTCCCATTCTCCATACAGACAGATGCATCAAATAAAGGGAACAGGAAGATGTTTCCCCTTGCTGTCCAATACTTCACTCCAGAGTGTGGGGTCACCAACAAATTGCTAGATTTAATTGAGAATCCAGATGAGTCAGCTGCTGGGATTGTAGCTCTCCTAGAACAATCCCTTGAGAAATGTGGCTTATCATTAAATCAAGTGACAGCATTTAGTGCAGACAACACAAATGTTAATTATGGAATTCACAACTCTGTCTTCACCAACCTGAAGAAGAAACAAAAATATCTGCTGCAACGAAACTGCCATGCCCACATATTGCACAACACAGTGAAGCACGCTATTGACAAGCTCACCATAGATGTGGAAAATGTTGTGCTGAAGGTCTATGGCCACTTCTCTGTATCTGCCAAACAAAGAGAATCACTCAAAGAATTTTGTGAGTTCTGTGATGTTGAGTTCCAAGAGATTCTACTACATGTCACAACCAGGTTTTCTTGCTGTGAGGCGACAGTGTTAACCACTACACCACCACCGTGCAACAAGTGTTGCATTGTATTATTGTCCTCTTTCAGTAAACGTGTTCCCAGGCTTTGTTTTTACAGCACTTTATATGCATACAGTATTATGCTCAAGTTGAGGCTATAGTTCAGCCAATTTATTTAAACAATGTTAAATGCAAATAAAGCACATTAAACTTTAAGTATGACTAAATGCTTTCTTGACTACATATATAGTAACTGTTCCAAAATGCATAGATGTCTATGCATTTCAGGAGTTTGGGGGGCTGGCTAAAACCGAAATAAAGTAAAAAATTAAATTAAAATTGTGACAAAATCCGCCCATTTTCGCCCAAAAACGCCCAAAACCGGCCAAAGAATTTTCTCGCACGCGCTTTGCTCACGCTCGATGATAGGTGTCTCTTATTTCAATGAGTGAAATGTGGCAATCCTACCCCTCACACTCCAGTTCTCAGGCTGCAGCTGGTTTGAAAGCGAAAGTAAACAAGCTTCTCTGCTGTCTTTGGCTCCAGGGGAGTTGAATAGTTCTGGCTCTGCTAGTTTCTATTATATTAACGAGGCTTGACCCGAGGTTCAATAACGTCCATTTATTGACTTGTTCGTATATATCTGCATCCATGCATGCCGCTTACGTATCTCTCACGTTACAACTCGTGTGTCGCCTTCCTGGTGCAACATCACAATAACTACGACAATCAAATAGGTTCAAACTCGAACCTAATACATCACATCCTTCTCTTTAACATATTTTTTTTTCTCAAACAGAACTTAGTATTCGACCTTTGTTTAGCTTGAACTCTTGCTAACATGTCCTATTTCCCAAAACAAACTTAACAAACATTTCCCAACTTAAATGTTTACTCAGAGCATTCACCTGCTGTAAATGAAATAACAATGTTAGTCACAGACATCTTTCACTTTAGAGGATCCTGTAACTTAAACCCACTTGAACCATGATATAATGCAAAGCACTTAATGCGAAAACTTGAATATGAAAATACTCCGAAAACATGCATATGAAAACACCCCAGTTACTCTCTGTATCTAGGAGGTAGTTTAACTGGTCTACCAGACCTAGTCTGATACGGCTGTGTTTCAGATTGTCCATCATGTGTATCTGTTTGGTCTGCAACACCTGTGTTCTCTGCTGAACGTGTGTGTGTTGCCAGATTTTCTCTCGTGTCACAGTCCATGTTCTGGTAAGCATCCTGTTCATTTGTAGATGGAAAAGTTCTCTCATCCGTTTGTCTCAGGTATTTTCTGTTTCTCCTGTACTGTCTCTCGTCCGGTGTGCAAACCACATATGAACACGGTTGGTCATGTTTGTGCAGGACCACGGCCGGCTGCCATGTTTCACCTCTTTGAACCCTGACGTTTTCTCCTGCTTGTAGGTCAGACAGTCGTTTTGTTTGCCTGTCGAAGTAGAGTTTTTGTTTCTCCTGCTTGTCACTCAACTGCCTACGCACGTATGCAGTTCCTTCTGGAGTGAGCAGTGATGTCGAGGTGGGCAGTTTCCCTTTCAGCCGCCGTCCCATGAGCAACTGTGCCGGTGATAGTCTTACACCTTCCAGCGGTGTGTTGCGATACTCCAATAGCGATATGTAGGGGTCGCCATTACTTCCTCCTGATTTCTTCAGCATATTTTTTATAGTCTTTCTGCTTGCCCATTTGACTGGGCGTGACCGGGACTCGACGTGGTGTGGATGAATTCCCAGCTTTCTGCAAAGTCCTTGAACTCAGCACTGGAATACTGAGGACCATTATCCGAGAAGACAACATCAGGAATGCCATGTCTGGCAAATATTGATTTCAGTCCGACAATGCCACTGCCACTGGTAGTGTCTCTCAGTTTTGTGATTTCTGGGAACTTTGAGAAATAGTCCACACACAGCAGGAACTCAGATCCCTTATAATGAAAGAGATCACTCCCTACTTTTGACCACGGTCTGTCTGGTACTGGGTGTGGGAGCAACGGTTCTCTCTGATTGTTGTTCCTGTTCTCATTACATATGGCACACTGAGATACCATCTCCTCAATTTGTGAAGACATGCATGGCCAATATAAAATGTCTCTGGCTCTTTCCTTGCACATAACAATTCCTAAGTGTGACTCATGGATTTTGTTAATAATTTTTTGTCTCAACTGCTGCGGAACAATGAGCTTCGCTCCCTTGAACATCAGACCATCTGCGTGTGATATTTCTTCTTTAAATGTCCAATAGGGTTGAATTTCATTTTGTACAGCACTTCTGTCTTTCGGCCATCCCTTGAGTGTGGTTTCTTTTAGTAGCTGCATTTTGGGGTCTTCTGCCGTTGCTGTTCTGAATGTGTGCAGTTTCTCCTCTGATATCGGCAGTTGCAGTGATTATATTCACTTCCAAGTCTTTCTCTAATAGATCTTCTTTCTGCTCTTTCAGGAACGCTTGACTTAGACTCAGAGCATCTGCAATATGAAGTTCCTTGCCTGGCCTGTAGGTGACTTTTAGGCTGTACCTTTGCAACCTAAGAGGCATTGACTCTAGCCTCATAGGAGCTTGGTGTAAAGGCTTTTTAAAGATGCTCTCCAAAGGCGTGTGGTCGCTCTCAACGTGTATGCTTTTTCCATAAACATACTGATGGAATTTTACACATCCATAGACTATAGCAAGTAGCTCTTTTTCTATCTGGGCATACCTGCGCTGACAGTCAGTGAGAGACCTAGACCCAAAAGCTACAGGTTGCTCATCTTGTAGTAGGACCGCTCCGAGGCCTTCTGAGCTGGCATCTACTGACATAGTCACTGGTTTGTTGACGTCATAAACCGTCAGGGTTGGAGCATTAGTGACCAGCTGTTTGATTTGTTCAAAACTCCTCTTTTGTGGTTCCTCCCAGTGCCACTCTATGTCATTTTCAAGCAGCTTCCTTATCGGTGCACTGACATCTGACAGATTTGGTATGAACTTGAAGATATTGAACCATACCATTGAACCTCAGCAGGTCCTGTTTGTTCTGTGGTGGAGGTATTTGTGTCACTGCTCTCACCTTTTCCTCATCTGGTTTCAGCCCACTGGCGCTGAGTATGTGTCCTATATATCTTATTTCACTTGTCCTGACAGCACCCTTGTTTCTGTTCAGTTTCAAGTTGTATTCCCTTGCTCTGTCACAGTTTCTGCACCCTGTGGTCATGCTCTTCCTTGGTGTCTCCCCATACAAGCATGTCATCTATGATGTTTATGACACCTTCTAGACCTTCAATCATCTGCGCTATTGCCCTTTGAAACACCTCTGGCGCAGATGAAATACCAAACGGTAGACGTAAGAATCTGTACCTACCTATGGGAGTGTTAAAGGTGCATAGCTTTGAACTTTCTTCGTCAAGCTTTATTTGCCAAAAACCCTGATTAGCGTCTAACACTGAGAATAACTTGGCATTTGGCATACGGGAAACGACTTCCTCCACAGTGAGCAATGGGTAATGCTCCCGTTTACTAGCTTCATTTAAGTCCTTAGGATCCATGCGTTTTCACTGACATGGCGTTGCAGTCAGCGCCCATATCTAGTTTGAAAGTCACTGCTTTTCTGTTTATCCTCACTGTTTCATTCTACGGATTTTCCTTGAAGTTAGTCTCCATCAGTCTGATGTGTTTTTCCTGCTCCACTTCGACTGTGCCGATGAACATTTCCTCCTCATCACTCTCACTCTGCTCAATTGCATGCAGCTTTTTTATATTGGTGCTGTGGTGGGCCCTGCGCTCTACACACCTTGGCAAAGTGATTTCTCTTGTGGCATGATTTACATGTTTGCCCAATTGCCGGACATGTCCTTGTTCCATGTCTGTAACCACACTTGTAGCAACTTGACTCATCTGGTTCAGTATGACCTGTGCTATCTGCAAATTTACTGTCTTTTGGCCTGACTGTTCTCAGTCTGTTCACATCCACCTCTTCTGTCAGTGCTTTCACTTGACTGGTTGTGATCTCACTCGAACAGCAAATAACCAAGGCTTTTTCTAGTGTCACATCTGCTTCTCTTAACAGTCTGCCTCTTACTTGGTCATTAGTTATGCCAGACACTATCCTGTCTCTTATCAGGGATTCGTTCAACTGACCAAATTCACAATCCTTGGCTTTATACTTTAAATCCGTGACATAGGCATCTATCGTTTCTTGTTACGTTCTGGTTGCTGACTGCTGTCTGGAACTTCCTCGCCCACACATGCAGGGTGACTGTTGCTAGAAGAGATTGTGAATACAGTGTCTCTGCCCTTTTTCACCATTCCGTGATCTTTAGTTTGAGCTAGGTATCGTAATTAGAATAGTCTTTTGGTTTAAACACAGACCAGTGATGTCTGTGTGCATTAATGTTGCTTCCCTTTGAGCCAGGGTCGTAACAGTTGGGCGCTCGTCCGGGAGTGAATTTGGAAAACAAATACCCCTAGAATTTGTTTGTTGGTGTTTTTTTTTGCATGGTGTGTCTTGGTGCTGTAGTTTGGGTAGTGATCGTTACATGTTGTGTAACGTGGGGGCTTGAGCCGGTCTTCAAACAGGTGAGTATGTCCTTATTTTTGTGATTTGATTTGACTACTTGTATGCTGTTAAAATATATAGTTTAGTGGGCACCACATGTAGGTAGGGCCATTCTTTTCTGGTTGTTTGTCAGCTTCCTGTGTACCACTTACTCCTGGGGCAGTCATAGAAGTGATTAGTACCATCTACTTGTCTTATACCATACCATATACTTGACGGGTGGGTGGTCAATATGATCTTTGTTTGGTAGCAGGTGTGGTTGAAGAGGGTTAGGTCTACAGTGCTTTAGCTTCAGGGTAGGTAGGTTAGGGTGCCAGAAAATACAGGTAGTGTGTTAGGGCCTGATGTAAGTGTTTTTTAGGGTAGACATGTGGTGGGCCTGGCAGTTCTTCGTTTGACTGCAGTATAGATGTAGAAGCTGTTAGTAGTCATATCAGATTATAAGGGGCACCTGTTTGACTTTGTTTGTTATTTTTTTGTTTTTTTGTAACACAGGGATGTTTTGTTGAAAGCATGTGCAGGTAGCGCCATGGGTCTGCGGTTTCCTGCTCGTTTGAATAGCCTACCTGTTAGCACCTGACCTCCTGCGCGTATGACACATCTGCTTATTTCAGGGTTGTTGAATTTTTTGCAAACTAGAAAGGTGCGCTCAGTAGAGCACACATCTCCACCAGGTCGCACGCCGAACACACAGGCGGACAGGCACGAACACTGACTGCTCTCCTTATAGTTATTAGTATTAGCATTAGCATGTTAACACTAACAAGGGGTGCTTCAGTGGTGCTTCAGCGGTGCTTCAGCGTTCTTCAGTGGTTCTTTATGGTTCTTCATGGTTCTTCAGTGGTTCTTCGTGGTTCTTCAGTGGTTCTTTGGTTTTTCTTTAGTGGTTCTTTAGTGGTTCTTCAGTGGTTATTTAGTGGCTCTTTAGTGGTTCTTCAGTGGTTCTTCGTGATTCTTCAGTGGTTCTTCAGTGGTTCTTCAGTGGTTCTTTAGTGGTTCTTCAGGTAAAGTGTGTGTATGCTAGGGTGCTTTTGGCAGCTTTTGGTAACTCTAAAGTGAGTAGTTTGTGGCGCTGGTACAGTGAGGATGGCTACCATAAAGGATTTTGTTGAGAACCCTTCTGACGATATGTTGGAGAGGTTTTCCAAAGAGTAACTTCTGAAGCTTGCTGTGCACTACAATGTGGAGCTTACTGCCAGTGAGAAGCGGTTGAAAACGACTGCCTTGGGGACTTTGAGGGCTATACTCATTGAGGAGCAGGTGCTTGTGGCAAAGTTCAAGTTTCAAGTTTCAAGTTTCTTTAATAGTTGTCATACAGAAGTACAGAATACTTTTATACAAAATGCTTCTTACTGTTTCGCTCCAGAGACTGTGTTAGACAAGATAGTATGAAATAAAATAGTATAGCATGTAAAATAGAAGTAAAAATAGAGGTCACAGTGTTCAGTATAGACATATGTACAATGTTCGATGCAGAATAGAAGTAACTGAGTTACCATACAATATACAATATACTATGCAATGTACTAATATACAATACTATATAGTGCAGAGCAGAAATGGGATGAGGTACAATTTAGGTACAATTTACAGTAAGGTGTGCGAGTTGTAGTGCAAATCCTTTACCAATAAATATAACGTGTAAAGTGTGTTTAGGTGTTCTAAAGTGTGTAAAGTGGGTGCTGCAGTGAGTTGCCCGTTTAAAGTGAGTGTGTGCGTGTGGATGTGTGTGCTGTGTGCGTTTGATGGTTGCTGCATAGTGTTTATTGTTCGTTGAGCAGCCTGATGGCCTGGGGATAGAAGCTCCTTCTGAGTCTTTCTGTGCTCGCCTTAAGACTCCGGTATCGCTTGCCTGACCGCAGCAGTTCAAAGAGGCAGTTGTTCGGGTGGCTGGAGTCCTTGATGATTCTCTTAGCCTTCCCCCTGCACCGCTTGTTGTAAATGTTCTGGAGGGTGGGAAGCCCCCCTCCAATTGTGCGTTCGGCTGAACGTGTCACTCTTTGTAGTCTGCTACGGTCTTGTGCAGTGCTATTCCCAAATCAGGAGGTGATGTTGCCAGTCAGGATGCTCTCGATTGTACATGAGTAGAAGTTCCTAAGGATCTTCTGACTGACTTGGAACTTCCTTAGGCGCCTGAGGAAGTAGAGGCGTTGTCGTGCCTTCTTCGCAACACTGTCAATGTGTGTGGTCCATGTCAAGTCCTCGGATATGTGGGCTCCGAGGTACTTGAAACTGTTCACTCTCTCAACCGGTGCCCCGTCGATGCTGAGGGGGCTGTAGTCCTTGACCCCCGACCTCCTGAAGTCCACAATCATCTCTTTTGTTTTGCTGACTTTCAGGGAGAGGCAGTTCTCCTGACACCACTGTGACAGATTCTCTACCTCTTCCAGGTAGGCCCTCTCGTCGTTGGCAGAGATCAGGCCCACCACTACTGTGTCATCAGCAAATTTGATGATTGTGTTGTTCTTCCGCTGTGCCACGCAGTCATGTGTGTACAGGGAGTAGAGGAGGGGGCTCAGAACACAGCCCTGGGGGGCCCCTATGTTGAGCGTGATGGATGAGGAGGTGCAGTTGCCTGCTCTTACCACCTGGGGTCTGCCCGTCAGGAAGTCCAAGACCCACTGGCAGAGGTCATAGTTCAAGCCCAGGTCCCTGAGCTTGGCTATGAGTTTGGAGGGGACTATGGTATTGAATGCTGAGCTGTAGTCAATGAACAGCATTCTCACATAGTTCCCCTGCCTCTTGTCCAGGTGTGATGCTGCTGTGTGCAGCACATGGGCTATGGCATCCTCCGTGGATCTGTTAGGGCGGTATGCAAATTGCAGGGGTCCAGGTTGATGGGGAGGGAGGAACAGATGTAGCCCTTCACTAGCTTCTCAAAGCACTTCATGGCTATGGAGGTGAGGGCTACAGGGCGGTAGTCGTTGAGGCAAGTGGGCATAGATTTTTTGGGTACAGGGATGATGGTGGACTTCTTCAGACAGGTGGGGATGACAGCCTGTTCTAAGGACAGGTTAAAGATGTCAGTGAATACCGGGGCCAGTTGGTCGGCACAGACTTTTATGACGCGGCCGGGGATGCCGTCAGGTCCTGCTGCCTTCCTGATATTCACTTTTTTAAAGGTCCGCCTCACCTCATGCTCTGTTACCCTGAACACTGACTCTCCATCAGCAGACCCCCCCCCCCCCCCCCCATTGCCGTGGCTTGTAGGCTGGTGTTGTTATTCACAGCCTCAAACCTTGCATAGAAGGTATTGAGATAATTTGCTAAGGAGATGTCACTGTTCAGTTTGAGGGAGGTGCCTTTGTAATCTGTCATTGTTCTGAGGCCCTGCCACATACCTCTAGAGTCAGCCTGTTCAAACTGAAGTTCAACTTTAACCCTGTAACGCCGTTTTGCCTCTATTACTGCTCTCCTGACGTTGTATCTTGCCGTCTTGTGTTCTTCCATGTTGCCTGTCGCCAGCCCGGTGTTGTAGGCTGAGGTGCGCACTTTCAGAGCCTCACGGACGGATTTATCTACCCAATGCTTTTGATTTGGGTAGATTCTAATTGTGGTAGAGGGGATTGTTTCTTCTACCAGAGTACAGACAAAGTCAAGCACAGTGTATTCGTTAATATTGGCTGTGTTATCACGGAATACACTCCAGTCTGTGCATTCAAGTGCAGCTTGGAGTGTCTCCTCTGACGTCACAGTCCAACGCTTAACCTCTCGCGATATTACCGGCGTTCGCTTGAGACTTTGTTTATACTTTGGCAAAAGAAAGATGGCAGCGTGGTCCGATTTACCGAATGGACTAAGAGCCTGTGACTTGTACCCATTCTTAAATTCCGAGTATACATGGTCTAATATGTTCTCGCCTCTGGTGGGACAGGTCACATGCTGATAGAAATTCGGCAACACCTTTTTAAGACGCGCGCTGTTGAAATCGCCCAGAACCAAAATGGCAGCGTCAACGTTTGCTGTCTGGAGTTTGTTTACCTCGTCGTGTAGTGGATGGTGGATGAGCCTCTTTTGTCTGAGGTGTCTCCACAACTCTCTGGTATGGCGGAAGGTGATTGGAGGCTTAGAGAGTTAGCGTTTAAGGAGAAGCAGCTACAACAAGAGCGGGAGCTTAAGGAACAACAGCTATGACAAGAGGAGAGGAGAGATGAGAGAGAGCGTGAGCTTAAGGAAAAACAGCTACAACAAGAGGAGAGGAGAGAGAGCACGACCGTACGCTGAAGGAGCTTGAATTTAAGCATGCTGCCTTGCAGGCGGGTTCTCTGCGTTCAGAGTCGCGTTCCGGTTTTGATGTCGGCAGAAATATTAGGATGGTGCCTCCTTTTTTTGAGAAGGATGTGGATAGGTACTTTCCTCTTTTTGAACGGGTGGCAACCACATTGAAGTGGCCTAATACGGCCTGGACGCTGCTGCTGCAGTGTGTTCTAGTTTGTAAGGCACAGGAGGCGTATGCTGCTCTGTCCCTTGAACAAAGTGCTGACTATGAGCTTGTTAAAGCTTCGATATTGAGGGCTTATGAGTTAGTCCCAGAGGCCTATCGTCAGCGTTTTAGAGGCTATCGCAGGTCGGAGGGACAGTCGTATGTTGAATTTGGAAAAGAGAAGGAGAACCTATTTGATAGATGGTGCACTTCTCAGAAGGCAGAGTCAAGGGAGCAGCTTAGACAGTTGATTCTCCTAGAGGAATTTAAAAGATGTGTTCCTGATACTGTTTCCACTCATCTAAGCGAGCGTAAGGTGTTGAAGATTTTGTGGAGGAATACCGTGTTTGGTCCAGGGGTAGGCGTCCTTTTCAGGGTGGCCGTTTCCCAAAACCTGTGTCTGCTGGTCAGTTTACTTCACCTCCTAGGCATGGTGGTTCTGCTAGTGCATTCCCAGAGGGGATTATATGTTTCTACTATAAGGAGCCTGGTCATATCGTTGCTGGGTGCCGTGTGCTTGAACAGAAAAATGTCAAGACTGTGGCTCTGGTAGAAACCGTATGCAGAACACCTATGCCGACGTTAGAGGGTGATGGGGGAAGTATCAAAGGTGTGGACAAAGAGCTCAAGGGCTCCTCAAGATTTATAATGGATGGCTTTGTTTCCCTGACTGATGCCCTAGAGTCAAAGCAGGCTATAACAATATGGAGAAATACAGGAGCTTTTCAGTCCCTCATTCTGGAGGGGATTTTGCCGTTTTCAGAAAAGTCTTCATTGCGTTCCGGTGCCGTTGTTCAAGGCTTTGGAGGAGGCTTTGTGGATGCACCTTTGCATGAGGTCACACTGAACTCTCCCTTATTATCAAGCAATGTTGTCATGGGGGTATGTTCTCACATTCCCATAAGAGGTGTGTCCTTCATTCTAGGGAATGATTTGGCTGGTGACAAAGTGCTGGCTACTCCAGTTGTAATTCCCATTCCTGTGGTTTCTGAGGTCCCTGATGAGCTGGCACAGAAACATCCAGGAGTGTTCCCTGTGTGTGCTGTGACACGGGCAATGTCAAAGGACAATAGTGATCTTGTTGATACTTCAAATTGTGACATTACACTTGGTGACACGTTCTTTGTTGACTTGGAAAGTGACCCCGTTGAGGGATTTGGGAAGGTGATACCATCTCAGGAGGAGCTAGCGCTAGAGCAAAATAGAGATGTCTCCTTGTCGTCCCTCTCTGAAGTGGCCGCATTTAACCGTGAGATGGCGCGGCGTAGTTTAAGTAATGCAGGTGCAGGCGTTGTTGTTGAAGGTTTTGGAATGCACACTATGAATGTACCTCTGCATAGTGCTTCTCTTCTTTGTGCCCTAGTGTCGGGCCCGGTGGTGGAGCCGAAGGTGACATGCGTGCCGGATACGCTTGTGGCAGGAGATGATCTGGCAGCGCAGTGTCTCAAGGTCTTCCCAGCCTGTACGGTGGCTGAGGCCACGGACGAGTTGGAGGATGAGTGTGGGAAGGATGCTATGAGGAATGTTGCTGATTCAGGTGGCAACATTTCTGTTAGTGTTTCTGGTGTTTCATGCACCGTTCTGGTTGAAGAGGCTACAAGGCCTGACTTAAGCTGCCAGCCTTCCCACAGTAGCTCTACTGGTCATGATGTTTCACTGGTAGGCAGGGATGATCCCAGTATGTCAGTTGATGATTCTAATGATGATTCACAACCTAGTCTAATGAGAGGCAACCATTTTGATTGTGACGTAGTCGATGTGTGTGTCACCATTTTGAGTCATGACGTTGGTTTATGTGCCACCATTTTTAATCGTGAGAATTAGGGATGCCCCGATCATGTTTTTTGCCACCGATACCGATCACCGATCGTCGTGAGCCATATCGGCCGATACCGATCCGATACCGTTTTTGATTAAAAAAAATAAAAATAAAAATGTATATACATTTTTATTTTTTTATAAAATATATATATTATATAATTAGACTTGTACTTGTATTATCTGCGAGACATCGCCACCATGCAACAAGCTCCACTGTCTGTGTGTACTCGAGTAGCCTCCAGCTACGGCCAGGATTCTCCGGAGCTGCAGCTGGACCCTATACTCGAGTAGCCTCGAGCTACGGCCAGGATTCTCCTGCGCTGCAGCTGGACCCTATTGGTATAACGTTACTGTGCTTTGGTCATATCACATTCAACATGCCCTCAGCTCGAATACGCATCGAATCAGTGTTATAAGACATTGATATCATGAGCTATCTGTAGCTACTGCTAGCCGGATATATAACGTTAATATTTAGTATATTTTAGTTCAATGGGACATTTCGTTTTGAACAGTGAACTAACTTGCGCTAACGTGAGCTAACACGTCTCTACTAGACTATTGCTGGAGCATTTGTTGATATCAGGAGCTATCAGTAGCTAGCCGGCTAGATACCGTTCGGTTAGACAATGCCTCATCATGTATTAAATTAAAAGTGAATAGTTGACTGGGTCATTTTGTAACGGTAGCTAACGTTAGCTCAGGGAGACGCCGTCCTCCCATCCCACTAGACTAGACTAGACCCGTGTTTACATGCGTGCGGGAGGGGCTGGAGGGATGAGCAGATGCCGCACAACCCGGTGTCTGAGACAGAACTCAGCGAGTGAGATCGGTTTTGACGATCGGCGAAAATAAAGCATTATCACCGATCACTGATCGCATATTTATACTGATTATCGGCTGATAACGATCGGTGGCCGATCGATCGGGGCATCCCTAGTGAGAATGTCACTGTTTCCAGTTTGATGCCTCTTTTTGACAGGTCGGTATCGGTGTAGCGGCCTGTTCAAACAAAGTTTTTGTTTTGGGATGATCTGTTCATGGGTGGATTGGCTTTTAGGCCTGGCGCCTCAGTAGAACAGGTGGTGGTGAAGACAGATTGGATGTTCCCACCAGATCCACTCCATCTGGGTGCAGCAGGATACATTTTGGGGGGGGCTCATTAACCAAGAGTAGGGGAGATGTTGTTTGTATTAAACAGCGTTGTTGAATGTTCTCGTGTGGGGAGCATTCGACAACGTTGATGGTCGTGTTCGACAGGGGCCGACCCATTGCCGCTTTGTGGTAGTGACTCACTGTTTGGTGATTTGATGTGTAGTGGTTGCCTCCTGGGCAACCATTTTGGTGGGGGAAGTGTTATGTACCATGATCTTGGTTACTCCTGTGTCACTGTGCATGCAGGTGATTGCTTCTAATTGGCTGATTAGTAATTGGACACCTGGCTGGGAGGCTTAAAAGCACTTCCTCACCCACACATGCAGGGTGACTGTAGCTAGAAGAGATTGTGAATACAGTGTCTCTGCCATTTTTCACCATTCCTTGATCTTTAGTTTGAGCTAGGTATCGTAATTAGAATAGTCTTTTGGTTTAAACACAGACCAGTGATGTCTGTGTGCATTAATGTTGCTTTCCTTTGAGCCAGGGTCGTAACAGCTGTCACTTAGGGTATGGTTCCTGATTGGCTGTCACGGGGGTGTGTGTGGAATGTTAGAAGGTGGTGTATATTTAACCTTCCTATCTTCTGCTTGATCTCCGTCAGGTCTATAGCATTCGGAGATAACGCGGCGGTTCCGGTTCTGGACCACCACTAAGCTCCATTATTCTTATCCCCTCTTCTTCCTGCCACTCGGCATTGTATCCTAGTATTACTCTTTGTGTTCTTTACTATTAAAACGAACCTGCTTAAGAGTACACCATCTCCGTCTCTGTGATTGCATACCACAATTGGAACTCACCTACCTCCATCCTGACAGAAGACCTGACCATCAGAGTTCCATGGATGCAATCATGGAGATGCTCCAGGCGCAGAGGAGTGTGCGGGAGCGAATGGAAGGACACCAGCAGCTTGTTAGCGCCGAGTTGGTTCGGCTGGGCGGGCTCGTCAGCTCGTCGCAGGAGACGGCACATTCGGCGCTGCTCACGGCCCAGCAGGCGCAAGTCGAGGTGGCCGGGGTAAGAACGACGGTGGGAGAGATGGCGTCGGGAGAAGCGGCGTTCAACGTCGAGGAGAGTCGGGGAGCTATTGGGCACCAGGAGCGGACCCAGGAGCCACGGCTATCCCCACCGGGCCGCTACGCGGGATCACCAGAGGGATGCAGGGAGTTCATCACCCAGTGTTCACTCGTGTTCCAGCTGCAGCCACGTTCATTCCCCTCTTCCAGATCCCAGGTCGCATACATCATCACCCTCCTCACCGGTCGAGCACTCTCCTGGGCTACGGCCGAATGGGAGAGCGGGGCGTCAATCTGCAAAAGTGTGGACGCCTTTACCGGGGAGTTGAGAAGAGTCTTCGATACTTCCCGAGCACTCTCGATCTTCGAGGCCGGTGCGCGGCTTCTCGCCTGCCGGCAGGGCCTCCGCACTGTCTCAGATTACACCATTGATTTCCGGATTGTGGCTCGGGAGGCAGCTTGGCCGGAAATTCCCTGTGTTGTCTTGTTTGTCCAGGGGCTCTCCACACGGATGAGGGACGAGCTCGCCGTGCATGAGATCCCAGAGCAGCTGGAAGTGCTCATCAACACGGCCATTCGGATGGACAACCGACATCGGGAGAGAGGGAGGGAGCGTGAAGCTACTACCCAGGTACGTGTCCCTTCTCCTCCTGGTGTTGATAACTTCCTGCATTACACGAGTGGGCCACCGGGTGATGAATCCATGCAGCTTGGGGCGCTGTCGCTCTCAGACGACGAGCGGCGGCGCTTCATCGAGGAGCGACGCTGTTTCCGGTGCGGCCGCACTGGTCATCGATTCGGCAGCTGTCGGGACCAGGCCGGCTCGACTCAGCACCAGTCGGGAAGTGGAGGTGCTCCGCCTGGTCCCGAGAAAGCGCCAGCAGGTGGGCTCACCTCAGCACTACCCACGGACACACGTACATTTTTGGAGGTGGCGGTTAACTGGGCAGTGGGAGCGTCACTCAACGCACTGTTCCTGTACACATCCGGGTGGCGGGTGGGGGGTGGGAGTGGGTTCAATTGTTTGTTATTGTCTCCCCCAATTCTGTTGTGGTGTTGGGTCATCGCTGGTTGGCTTCTTGCAGACGTCATATTAATTGGGGCACCGGCGAACTTTCATTACATTTACATTTACATTTAGTCATTTAGCTGACGCTTTTATCCAAAGCGACTTACAAGTTCTGTACGACAAGACAGGAAGAAGGGTACAACTCTATCAGCTGAGTAACAATGTTCATCAAAGTGTTGCGTGTTACAGTGTAGGTTAGTTTATTAGGACAAGTGCATGACAGGGTTAGATTTTTATTTTTATTTTTGTATCATTTCAGATAATGGTTGAAGAAGTGAGTCTTTAGTCGACGGCGAAAGATTGGACGGGATTCGGCTGTCCTAACTGGGATGGGTAGTTCATTCATTCCCTAGGGTTAAAAAGAAATCCGCCGGCCACAGAGCCTTTGTCTACCGCGCTCCCTACCTGTGGAACAAATTACCTGCCGTCATCAGGGGCGCCTGCTCTGTCGAAGCTTTTAAATCCCTGCTTAAGACTCATCTTTTCTCTCTCTCCTTCAACCTCCCTTGATCTCACCTGGCCGGGGACTGACCTTTAGATTAATCTGTGTAGTTTAGTTATGGTACAGGGTACTACATGGTACCACTGGGTAGTTTACTATAGGGTAGTTTAGTTAGGGTACAGGGTACTACATGGTACCACAGAGTACTACTTGGTACTGCATGGCATTACAGGGTACTACATGGCTTACATAGCTCTACATGGCACCACAGGGTACTACATGGCACTACAGGGTACTACAGGATACTACGGGGTACTACATGGCACTATGGGGTACTATAGGGTACTACATGGCACTACGGGGTACTACATGGCACTACAGGGTACTACATGTCTGCTCCTTTGCAGCACCACAAACATGGGAACTCTCTAACTCTTCCCCCCCCCCCCCCCTCTCCCCCCCCCCCCCCCCCTCCCTCCCCCTTCTCTCTGAGTACCCGTCTCCTGGCGCTGACCAAGGTGATGGATGCCTCGGGGTCTTGGCCAAGCTTGTAGTGACTGCTCTACATGCACCTCCGAGGCATTGGATCAGTTATTCACCGCCGTCTGTCCGTGGTCCTGTCAACTGATTAACAGACTGTTAACAGATTAACAGTCAACGCGGTTTCATTGCTGGGTTAAGTACTTCTATTCTATTCACATAATACGCTTACTTCATATATCTACTCCATTCACATATATGCCTACCACTTGTATCTATTGCTATGTCCGCCTACTACAATCTCATGAGCTGTCTAACGCCTGTCCCGTCTCCCTGTCTTCCTATGACTTGCTGTCCTGGAGTGTTGACCGGAGTGTTGGACGTCCCGTGACGAAGGCCGGGAGATTGCGACCCCCTCTGCGTGCCCCCCTGTCTTCGGAGGTCTCGTAGTGGTGACCGGAGTGCCGGATGTCCCGCGATGATGTCGGGGAGTTCGCGACCCTCTCTGCGCCACCCCCCTTCCCCCTGTCTCCGGCTGTCCCTGAGCAACGACCGGAGTGTTGAATGTCCCGTGACTAAGACGGGGAGGACGTGACCCTCTTGCGCCGCCCCTGTGCCTCAAATAGATCCGCTATCAACTCTATCTTTAATCTTTCAAAATGTTCAGTTGCTATCGCTATTAGCTCTATCTTTAATTTTTCAAAATGTACAGTTGCTATTGCATGCACTCATCTGTGTTTCACCACACACATGAGTGCATGCTTACCAACTGTCCGTCTGCAACACTACTATCACCGACATCTAAGAAGGGAGATCCCCCCTTGAACGGCCCTTCTAAGGTTTCTCTCCTCCACATTGCCTGTGGAGCTTTTTTTCCCTATTGTTAGGTTTTAGTGAGTTTTTCCTTACCTTCGCGTGGGGTATGTCTGGGAGTGCTTGCATTCTTTCATTTATTTGCATTCATCTAAAAAAATTTTGGACCCTATGGTGTTCTTGTTCTGTTCTTGACTTATTGTTATGTTGTCTTCTTGACTTGTTTAAAGAAGACCTGTACGGCCCATGGGGACATTAACGTGTGTTGTCGGGCCCTATAAATAAATTTGATTTGATTTGATTTGTGGGGCAAGGACTGAGAATAGGCGGCTTCTCTTTGATGACCCTCCGGGAGCTTGGATAGGAGTAGGTCTGAGGCGGCCAGAAGATGCAGAGCGTAGGGGTCTTGAGGGTGTGTAGTTAGAGACCATTGACCGGAGGTAGGCGGGAGCGGTTCCCTTTGCCGCACGGTATGCTAGATCGGGGGCTATGAAGCGGATTTCAACGGAGGTCGACGTGAAGTCGGTCTTTGGCGAGAGTTTGTCCTCCCCTCTCCAGTATGGTGGGGAGCGTCGCAGTTTTTGTTCTACCCTCTAATCCCGATTTGATAGGGGTTCTTGAGATCTATTGGGACCTTGCAGAAGTTTTTAGCAAAACGCGTGCTAAAGCACTACCGCCTCATAGATCATACGACTGTCCCATTAATCTCCTACCCGGTACCTCCCCGCCCGCGGGCGTATGTTCTCTCTCTCACGCCCCGAGACCTTGGCCATGAACACCTACATTGAGGAGGCATTGCTTGCAGGGCACATACGTCCTTCCACATCCCCTGCCGGCGCTGGCTTCTTTTTTGTTCGTAAAAAGGATGGGGGTCAGCATCTGTGCATTGATTATAGGGGATTGAATGACGTTTCCATCAAGAACCGATATCCTTTACCTCTCATGGACACTGCCTTTGAGTGCTTACAGGGGGCGCAGGTCTTTTCTAAACTTGACTTACGTAATGCATACAATCTGGTCAGGATTAGAGAAGGAGACGAGTGGAACGGTGGTGTAGTGGTTAATACTGTCACCTCACAGCAAGAAGGTCCAGGGTTCGATTCCCGCTTGGGGACCAGGTTTCCATGATGCCAGGTACCCAGGTGGGGTATCTCCCAGGCCTTTCTGTGTGGAGTTTGCATGTTCTCCCCGTGCTCGCAAGGGTTTCCCCCCCGATAAGATAAACCCAATGGAAAAACATGCACAACAACAGATCGCTAACGCTGTGGCGTCCTTGACGAAGACGGACAGGAGCACTTGGATTGGTCCCCTGGCGCGGCTCACGTTGATGCCTGTCTGCTCCCGGCTGCCCTTGGGGGGGAAGGACGACGGGATGGGTTAACCCTTTTAGGTTGCGGGGCTTGTTTGGACCCGTGGGCGGAGAACAAAGGGATTTAGAATGACTCATAAATGCTCTGGAAGTCGCGCTTTTCAGAAATCTGTAAAAATAGAAAAATGACAATTTCGAGTGCTTTGAGATTTACTATATATGTCTCCTTACTTGCTAAACATAATACGACTTGTAAATACGTTTAATTTTTGCTAGATGGTATGCTTGTAATTATCTGCGTTTGCCAGAGAACTACAGCGCGTCACGAAACGCACGTCACGCACGCGCGCACACACACAAGAGAAGCGTGTGCGCTGTGAATAGGTGTTAGACCCCCGCGCAGAGGTGAGAGGTATCAGAGACTCGCTACCCCCCATCCAAATTCTAAACAACAGATCGGCATCGGCTTTTCATAATATGTATGAATTATCTCTTGCAATAATATCCACGGGACACTGAGCTGCTTCGCAGAATAATGTGGTGTGTGTGTATGTGTGTGTGTGCGCTGAGACGCAGCGTCAAGACGAAACTTGTGTCGAGTCTGCTTCTATGTGCAACAGAAACTCTGCAGCATCCTCGACAGTCCTGTATACCCACGTCGCGCTAAAACATTAACTAAGTATGGCAGAGTGAGTGTGTGTATATGAGTTATGAATTATCTCTCGCAGTTCATTCAAGCGGACAGTGGAGTGGACTACGTGAACTACAGTATCAGCCACTGGCTACTGTGTGACGAGTTTGGTGTTTTGGTCACCCGCGCTGTAGTAAACACGGTGCTTTAGTTGACAGCGCATCGATGCGCTTTGTGAAGGAAAGATGACGTCGCCTCTCTCTCTCTCTCTCTTTCTCTCTCTCTCTCTCTCTCTCTCTCTGTCTGTCTGTCTGTCTGTCTGTCTGTCTGTCTGTCTGTCTGTCTGTCTGTCTGTCTGTCTGTCTGTCTGTCTGTCTGTCTGTCTGTCTGTCTGTCTGTCTGTCTGTCTGTCTGTCTGTCTGTCTGTCTGTCTGTCTGTCTGTCTGTCTGTCTGTCTGTCTGTCTGTCTGTCTCTCTGTCTGTCTGTCTGTCTGTCTGTCTCTCTGTCTGTCTGTCTGTCTGTCTGTCTGTCTGTCTGTCTGTCTGTCTGCCTGTCTGTCTGTCTGTCTGTCTGTCTGTCTGTCTGTCTGTCTGTCTGTCTGTCTGTCTGTCTGTCTGTCTGTCTGTCTGTCTGTCTGTCTGTCTGTCTGTCTGTCTGTCTGTCTGTCTGTCTGTCTGTCTGTCTGAGAACCCAGGTTGCTTTCTAACCTATATGTGCCCAGGTATGGACTTCAGGGTCATGTTGAGGGATATTCATTTTTTTTTTTTTTACATATTATGAAAGTACAGATTCATACCTTCAAAATAAGCCATCACTTGAACATTTTGGTGGGATACTTTGCAAGCTACTTCCTATGATTCATGGTGATTATCACAAAACGTATTCAGAGATAATAGCCTTCAAGAGACGAGCAGGCTATTCAGTGACAATAGTGAAACAACTACAACACTACCCAGAAGTCATTGTAATCCATGGCCCCCCTCTCTCTAGGGCAATTAACACCTGGCAGCTTTCCAGTCTGAGGCTCTTTGTTATTAAAATGAGTCTGGTGACTGGTAGTGGTAGTGAAAGGGACCCTGATAATAAACAAGAAACTTAATCAAGTTTCAAGATTTTATTAGCATTTAAAATAACACGAGATAAAAATAGACATGCTAAAGTCAATGTTCAATGTTCTGATGGCCTCTCCAGAAGCATTTAGATGTAAATACATGTAGTGTGGTAGTGAAAGACACAACAACTAGGTTAACCTTCTGTAGTCTGGTAGTGAAAGGTTAACCTTCTGTAGTGTGGTAGTGAAAGGGTTAACCTTCTGTAGTGTTAACCTTCTGTAGTGTGGTAGTGAAAGGTTAACCTTCTGTAGTGTGGTAGTGAAAGGGTTAACCTTCTGTAGTGTGGTAGTGAAAGGGACCCTGATAATAAACAAGAGACAAAATCAAGTTTCAAGATTTTATTAGCATTTAAAATAACACGAGATAAAAATAGACATGCTAAAGTCAATGTTCAATGTTCTGATGGCCTCTCCAGAAGCATTTAGATGTAAATACATGTAGTGTGGTAGTGAAAGACACAACAACTAGGTTAACCTTCTGTAGTCTGGTAGTGAAAGGTTAACCTTCTGTAGTGTGGTAGTGAAAGGGTTAACCTTCTGTAGTGTGGTAGTGAAAGGTTAACCTTCTGTAGTGTGGTAGTGAAAGGTTAACCTTCTGTAGTGTGGTAGTGAAAGGGTTAACCTTCTGTAGTGTGGTAGTGAAAGGGACCCTGATAATAAACAAGAGACAAAATCAAGTTTCAAGATTTTATTAGCATTTAAAATAACACGAGATAAAAATAGACATGCTAAAGTCAATGTTCAATGTTCTGATGGCCTCTCCAGATGATCACCGTGGTCTTTTTGAACCGCCGCTGGATATTTTGGCTGGTGGTGCCGGGCATGTTACGTCCTGGGCTTCCTCATCACAGAACTCTCTGATCTTGTGGAACAGATAGTGTTGTCTTGCAGAGTCCAGTCCCGGTGGTGGCAGCACAGGAAGTCCATCTATAGGCGGCAGGACACGGACGTCACGGAGCAGCTGGAATCTGGTTTCAGCGCCATCAATAGACATCTTTGCCACAACCACACCAGGTTCCTTGGAATCAAAGCTGCAATAATAAAGTGAAACGTTAGTACAGGGCACATAACAATATCAATGCATTTGTATCATTTACCAATGACATTCTTTGCACTAAAGTGTGAATAATTAATTACAGTAAATACACAACACACAGTGACCACACCCACCTAAAGTGCTGGTACTGCTTGATCTGTGGCAGTGGCTTGAAGTAAGGCCCCAGATGTTCCTGCCAGTTGTAGGACTGCACGATTACAGTGCCATCTTCCTTTCCCACTAGCTGTGGTATGTTGATTCCAGCCACTGAGCTGTCCCTTACGACTGCTGCAATCTCATCAAGAGTGTTCACCTTGGTCTTTCTGAAACGCTGCTTGAGAAGCCCAAAGAAACTGTCCGGGGAAAACTTTGTGTGGCCTACAATCAGCAGGTGGAGATTGACACGATGGTGAAGACCATGTAGCGCTCGCCACGCTAAGTACCACAACATGTACTTGTTCTTGTTTTGGCCACTGCAGTTGTCACAGTGAAGGTCAACATCTGTCTCCCCAAGACCATGGTCTTTGAAGAAGTGGTGCAGGTAGCTTATGACGGCGTTGCTACCTTTGCTGGACTCCATCCCCTCATCCACCAAATAGTTGACTTGCCGTGGAATCGCCTCACAGCAAACACCGAATATGCTGCACTTGCGTGGAGCCAAGAAGTACATGGGCCCTGGTTGAAGGGGGTCTGATGGGTAGTGCACCTGCAATAAATGAATAAGGATTTTAGAAAGAAAAAAAAGGGAGCAATGCAGTAGTTATAACAATTATAACATGATGTTGTGAAAGAGGGCTTGGTATGTAGTCACCTTTTGAGCGTAGTCGAAACTGTAATGCATTGTCAAGGGCTTGCTTGCCGGTGGCACATGACCACCCAGAGAAAGACCATCACCGATCTCCTTGGCGGCTTTAAGCATGCCCTTGTAGGCAGCCCGCTCGGAGGTTACATGCGCCAGATGTTGTTCCTGCTGCTTCAGCTTTGCAGACTTCTCAGCCTCTGGCAGATTGGCACTTTTGAAAATCTGAAAAAAAAAAGTTAAGTAAATGATGATTAATATTAATAATAATAAACTGTATTTGTATAACACTTTTCATACAGAAGTTGCAGTTCAAAGTTCATAACACTGTGATGTTCACTAACCAGATAATTGTTCTTCTGACACACCCAGCAAAGATCAGACATTGGTTTGATTGCTCTGATATGACTCAGTAATTGCCTCCAGAGGGACTTAAATGTGGACAGGCCCACTGCTCGCTGGTCTGAAAGATTAATAAGAACACATGTTAGCACAATGTCATTCATTTTCAAGCTTTGTTTTTATTTGACAAAGACCTATTTGACCTATTTCTTTGACAAAGATTTGCTTACACCTACCAACTGGCATTGCCTTGGTATATAAACGCCACACAGATGCCTTCGTGACGCAAGATGGTAACAGCTGACCGGTAAAGTTCTTTTGGTGTGCCTGGCGTCCAGGGAGGTGAACAGCATGATCTTCTGCATAATTCAACACAAATTGAACTACTTTTTCGATATCTTCATATTTTATGCAATGCTTGTTGTTGTGTGGTGATCGCTTTTTTGTGCGAAGACACATGCCATTTTCTGACATGTGTTTGCTTATTGCAATCAAGCGATCCTTACCTATTCTTGGGAGAGAAGAGGGGGGGGGGGGGGGGAGACAGAGAGAGAGATAGTTAGATCATCATCATCACAAGTACCGGTACCTGTCTGTACCACACCCAGTCTACATGATTGTGGAGACAGAGAGAGATAGTTAGATCATCATCATCAATCATCATCATCATCACAAGTACCGGTACCTGTCTGTACCACACCCAGTCTACATGATTGTGGAGACAGAGAGAGATAGTTAGATCATCATCATCAATCATCATCATCAAACAAGTACCGGTACCTGTCTGTACCACACCCAGTCTACATGATTGTGGAGACAGAGAGAGGCATGATGTACTATATTAGTTTTAAATAGACAATAATAATAACTTACCCGTGGATGAAGAGGAAAGCTTCACGGCAGATTTGTATCGCCCCGAAGAAATAGTTTGTGTAAGCACGTTGTCTTTTTTTGGAAAACGATTTATTTCCGATAGTCCATTCTGACTTTCGACCAAAAGCCTGGAGCTGCGCCATAATAATCAAGTCTTTATGATCCTCTTCGAGAGCCGCTATCTCAAAACGCCTTGTGTAAACTTCATCACGGTCCAATTTTGTGATACATGACCGCCGATTAAGAATGTCATTTTCTTTATCAACCTGGACGCATTTACAAGTAAATCGCAAAAGTCTTTCCATTTGGCGTTCGTGGTTCTCGTCAGATTCAACTTCCACAACGCACATTACGTGTTCTACCTTGTCTCCAAATCCGTTAGGTGTGTTGTCACCATCATCAGATTCTGGCTCTGCCTCGTCTTCAAATCCGTTAGTTTTGTCACCATCACCACCATCACCATCATTTTCTGGCTCTGCCTCGTCTTCAATAGTGTTGTCACCATCATCATCATCTGCCTCTAACTCGTCACAACTGTCTTCTTCTTCTGAACCAGAATCTGAGTTTCTTTTTGGATTTTTCTTCTGCGGAAAGAAATCCGTGATGAATGTTCCTAAAGCGCGTTCGTCTTCAACACAGTGTGCTCCGAAGTGAGCAAACCGGTTTAATGCCTCGGCAAGTGCCCTCGCTGTGGGTTGCTGACTGGGTTCCATGGTGACTGGCAAACATGCACTGCCCTGCTCTCTGTTTAATACTCACCGATCAATGGCATCAACTTAATGACGTCACCGCCTGACCAATAAGCATTTAGATGTAAATACATGTAGTGTGGTAGTGAAAGACACAACAACTAGGTTAACCTTCTGTAGTGTGGTAGTGAAAGGTTAACCTTCTGTAGTGTGGTAGTGACGGATAAAAAAACGGATAAATAGTTTTTTTCACCATATTTCTAATATTTATTTTGGCTAAATACCAAATATAAATATCTCGACGAATTACCTCTGAATATGAATCAAAAAAAATATTAAAGATTCGCTCACTAGTTCTACCAGAAACGGAGTTGAGGCGAAGCATTACTAAGCTTCTGTAGTGTGGCAGTGAAAGGGTTAACGCGCCCTCATCGCGCCGCAGCAGCAGCAGTTTACATCAGGGCCCCCACAATAATGAAAAAGCCGATGAAAAAGCCATTTTTTATCACTCCGTTTCCGTATTAAATTAATTTACTTTTAGCCATTAGGTTGGAAAAAATGCACCCTACCGAAATTCGTTCGCTCATAAAATTCGAACTGTGTTTTAATGGTTTTTAATTAAGTTAAAACACACGTTTTATAAAGGCCGTAAAGGCCTCTTTTTTTTAATCTTTTTTTTAGACACTGCGTTACGTTGCTTATAAATCATCTGAACTTATAACATTAAGATAGTGTATTAATAGTGTGTTATTCTAAAGCTAATGACGTCTGTGTGTTAACACCTAAGTAACACTTAAGTACAGTACTTGGCCCCTGTGGACAGGCCCCACAGCCCGCGCGTGTAGTTTTTTCTCCTCACTTGGAAGAAAATTTGTGGAACTATTATAACAATAATTACCTCATTTACAAGTTGTATTTAAGTTTGCAACTAAGGGCAAATAAGGGAACACATCAATGACAATTCAAATATGTAAAAAAAATCAAGATATCGATTTTTAGGATTTTCTAAACAGCAAGACATTTTCTTCATTTCAGAGCACCTCCCCCTTTGCGGATCAAATCGGGTTTGGTCACGGCGAGTCACATATATATATCTCTCTCCCTCTATCTCTCCCTCTCTCTCTCTCTCTCTCCCTCTCTCTATCTATATCTCCCTATCTCCCTCTCTCTCCCTCCATCTCTCCTCTGTATCTCCCTCTCTGAGACTACTCCCGGTCTGAGACTACTTCTGTGTGTGGGTGTAACCAAATGCATACCTACATGTATGACCTATATCTATCTAATACTTTTGGATATGAGCATTCTTTTCAATAAGTATGGAAGCCTGAACACAGAATGACACCAGTATCACTGACTACCACGGCAAGCCTATAGACAATTATTCTATTTAATAATAATAATAATAATAATAATAATAATTATTATTATTATAAATGTCTCTCTCTCTCTTTCTTTCTTTCTTTCTTTCTTTCTTTCTTTCTTTCTTTCTTTCTTTCTTTCTTTCTTTCTTTCTTTCTTTCTTTCTTTCTTTCTTTCTTTCTTTCTTTCTTTCTTTCTTTCTTTCTTTCTTTCTTTCTTTCTTTCTTTCTTTCTTTCTTTCTTTCTTTCTTTCTTTCTTTCTTTCTTTCTTTCTTTCTTTCTTTCTTTCTTTCTTTCTTTCTTTCTCTTTCTTTCTTTCTTTCTTTCTTTCTTTCTTTCTTTCTTTCTTTCTTTCTTTCTTTCTTTCTTTCTTTCTTTCTTTCTTTCTTTCTTTCTTTCTTTCTTTCTTTCTTTCTTTCTTTCTTTCTATCTCTCTCTCTTTCTATTATTTTACTATTATATATCTATCTAAATATCTAAACCTCTGTCTATCTAGTGTGTGTATATGCATGGCATCAAATCAAAGTGTGTGTTGCCTGTATTGATCAGTCACACTATACCCCCATTCAGCTGTAATTGTTCCCTGCTGGGCCTTTGTTTCATGGTGTGAATTAGTCATTGAAATTAACATTGACATCACATTGAATTCTGGGAAGGAGTGTAGTTCCCTTATCATTAGCTGAATTCACTGAATTCTCTTCAGAGGCTCCTGCTGCAAATTGGCAATGACTGTACCAGAATGTTTGATAGGACATTGATTGAAAACTATCGTCTCAAATTTGACAATTGATGGCTTATTTTGAAGGTATGAATCTGTAATTTTATATTATGTAACAAAAAAAAAGGGGGGAAATTCTCAGGAGGAGGAGCTATTTGGGAAATTCTCAGGAGGAGGAGCTATTTAGGTTAGACTTCTAAGGGTTAATCGCAGAGACAAATCGCATCAGCGATCCTAAAAAGACAATGCATGCGTGTGTGTTCCGGTGTGTGTGCTAAACTAACCGCTGTGTGTACCACTAAAAACATTGAGTGTCGTTGCATGCCGAATAAAGACCTCTGCAACAGGTCCTGCATTATTATTATTATTATTTAGGCATTGTTTCGGAGTTGGTTAAGGTTAGAGTTTGTCTTAGAGCATGGCGATATTCTTTCGGAGTTGGTTAAGGTTATGGTTAAGTTTAGGCATTGTTTCGGAGTTGGTTAAGGTTAGGGTTAAGTTTAGGCATTGTTTCGGAGTTGGTTAAGGTTAGGGTTAAGTTTAGGCATTGTTTCGGAGTTGGTTAAGGTTAGAGTTTGTCGCAGAGCATGGCAATAGAATGCAGCCTATTTCCGCCCTGCCGCTCTCTCGCGCTGCCGCGGTCACATGGCCAATCAGAGAAACGCTGAACACAAGTTGGTTACCTAAAATGTTGACGCGACCTGGACGGGGTCTTGAGGTGTTACGTTGCCGGTTGCCCGGCAACATGGTGTCACGTACGTGGGTTGTTCATTATCATTATTGCCATATATTTTAACACCATGTAACATCAGGCTAGTATATTTAATGTGTAGTTTTCTGTGTGATGTTGTGTCATCTCCTAATCTCCTGTTTCTGTTCCACAGATGCCACTCATCTCCCTGATTGGATTGGTTGCACCTGATTGGTGCACCTTCAGACAGGCAGTGGAGATGGGTGGATAATAGAGGGGGAGATGACACTCATCGGGGCGCCTCATGGAGTCATTTGCCAGTGACCATAGTGTTGGAGGTTGCCCTTGAATTGCCACTGTTGTGTGGAATTGTTATTATTGTGTGTTCTTGCTGTTCACACTGCTTACCTGGTGTATTTGTGTCTGTGTTGGTTGCTACCAGGTAAGTGTAAATAACAATATATCTTGTTGGCCTCTGTGCCTTCTGTCCCTATTGTGTGGATACTATAGTGTGTACTCCTTATGCCATTTACCACTGTGTGTGGGCAAATGTAATATTGTAAAGGCCTTATTTGTCGCTACTGTGTAGATTAGCCATTGTATCAGTGTATATATTATTGTTGTTGGCCTTAGTGCCTAATTGCCACTGTTCCACTGGAACTATATATATACATTGTGTTGGCCTTAGTGCTGGGTGATATCCCAGTGCCAACCTGGTTGGCTGGTGTCTGTAGACACAGCCCATACTAGCGTTTATTATTGGATTTACCCTGTGTGTTCTCCAACTACCTTTTTCCCTATTTGTTATATGTTTGTGGGATTACTTCCCCTCCTTCCTCATCATAAATCAGTGGAGGTTTGAATTCCTACCACAAGATAATAAATATAATTTACTATTTGGAACAACGCCTTGTGTTTATTGCTTACCTGCTCGGGGCCGTGCTTAGTGCACTACTGGAGGGGGCTGGTTTTCACATACAGCCCGCTCCAGCTTATATTTTATATTGTCATTAGACATTAGTATGTGACATGGGGGCTCTATTCCGGTCTTTCATGTCCTTGTGACATGGGGGCTCAATGCCGGTCTTCTGTGTACGTTTGACATGGGGGCTGATGGTGTCAGGTAGGTGGCGTTTTTGTTTATTAGTATTTATGTATCCATGCCGTGTCTTTGTATAATAATTAACCATTCGTGTATGCTCTTAACCAGATCTCTTTTTTCTACCACATAGGTAACAGGGGGATCACCTGCCTGGTTTGGGGGAGGGGGGCACGAGTCGTAATTCCGGTAGAGCGCGCAATGAAATCGGTAAGCGACTGAAGATATGTGTAGCCTTGTCCCGCTAGGGGAGTAGTTTAGCTGGGGATAGGCTAGAGTTACACAGGTGATCCTAGTTGAGTGGTTAGGAACATTTGTTATTGTTTTCGTTAGTAGTAGATGTGGTCAGTTGGATTGTTTTGGTTAAGAGGTATAAATGCGGAATGTGTCTATTATTATTGAGCACGGTCATGGTTGGGTAAGTGAGGACATTATTTTTTGGTGTATCATAGTCACGCATAGAGACATATTATGGCTGCGTCTGCGTTTGTTTTGGAGGTCTTTGTAGTGGATCCGTCAGAGGATCATATGGACGGTTGCACTAAGGCGGAATTATGTCTTATTGCTAAATATTATAATATTTCTGTCCAAAGTTCCCAGTCCGAGGCTGATTTGAAGGCGGCTGTAATAACTGGGTTAGTGGAGCAACAGGTGTTCAGCACGGCTCGGGGAGTGGTAAGTCATAGTGACTCGCTGTTAGTGGACCAGGAGGTTAAAAACACTAGCGATACATCTCCCTTAGGTGATCTTAGCCCGGAGGGTGGTGCTATTAGGAAAAATGGTAGTACTCCCAGAGCTGGAAGTGAGGGCGCTGGCGATTCAGATAAAGACTCCACTTCTTCTGACCATAATCGCTCTAAGCTGCGTTTGGCCCGTCTCCAGATGGAGGAGAGAGCGGTTTGCGCAGGGAAGAGAGAGAGAGAGAGAGAGAGAGAGAGAGAGAGAGAGAGAGAGAGAGAGAGAGAGAGAGAGAGAGAGAGAGAGAGAGAGAGAGAGAGAGAGAGAGTGAGAGAGAGAGAGAGAGAGAGAGAGAGAGAGAGAGAGAGACATGGAAGAGAGAAAGGAGGAGAGAGACAGGCTGGAGAGAAAGGAGATGGAGGAGAGAGCCGGGCTGGAGAGAAAGGAGGAGAAAGACAGGGAACTCCAACTGGCCATAGAGAAGCTGATGTTGGAGGCTGGTGGTGGTAATGGTAGTGCTACCCCCTCTCCAGCTGGAGTTTCCCCAGCTCACTTTAATATCAGCCAGCACGTTTCTCTGGTACCCATGTTCCGAGAGTCAGAGGTAGAGGCTTATTTTTCTGCCTTTTAGCAGATTGCACATGCTCTGCATTGGCCGGAGGATATGTGGGCGATTTTATTGCAGTGCAAACTCACTGGCAAAGCCCAGGATGCGTGTACGTCATTAACCATGGATGACAGTCTGAATTATGAGCGAGTGAAAAATGCTGTTTTACGTGTGTATGAGTTGGTGCCCGAAGCATATAGACAGCGTTTTTGCTCGCTCAGAAAGTCCCCTTCTCAGACTAATACAGATTTCTCCCGTGAGCAGAGAAATCTTTTTGAACGATGGTGCGTGGCGAGTAAGGTGCAGAATCTTGCAGCCATGAGCGAGTTGGTGCTCATGGAACAATTTAAAACCTGTATGCCCGAACGAACCGTGGTGTATCTGAATGAACAGAAAGTGACTACTCTCCAAGACGCTGCTGTTTTGGCGGATGAATTTGCGTTAACACACAAACATGTTTCTGTGCGTAATGATACTGTGTATGTTAGGGGCGGTGCGTTTCCCTCTCGGGAGTTACCATTTCGGGGAAATGGCGAGCGAGCGTATCGGCCACGCTCGTCTCCGTCTGAAAAGAGACAATGTAATTATTGTAAGAAGCCAGGTCATTTGGTGGCGGACTGTTATGCATTTTTGCGCGATCGGCAAGATACTAAAAGGCCAGCTCAGAAACCAAAGGGGGTGGGGTTGATTAGCACTGTCTCACGCCCAGAGCAGGAGAAACCAGACAGTTGTTTTGAACCTTTTATTTTTTCTGGTTTTGTGTCACTGTCGGGTAAAGTCTGTGACCAACAGGAGGTGAGAATACTTTGTGATACGGGTGGTTCGCAGTCCTTTATACTGTTGGATGTGTTGCCGTTAAATGAGGAGTCGTCTTGTAAATCGAGCGCTATTGTGCGGGGGATCGAGATGGGTTTTACACCCGCTCCTCTACATAGGATACATGTGAGATCAGAACTAGTCACAGGTTGTTTTTCCGTGGCGGTTCGTTCATCTTTTCCGGTAGCCGGAATTGACTTTATCATGGGGAACGATATAGCTGGGGGAAAGGTAATACCTGTTCTGGAGGTTGTGGACGCCCCAGTGTCTGAGTTTCTGTGCGATGCGTTGATTAAAAGTCACCCAAATGTTTTTCCTATCTGTGCTGTGACTAGGGCTCAGGAGAGACAACGAGAGCAGGCAGTGACGCTGGGTGACTCCATCTGTGGCGAGGCTCTCGCTGAGGACAGGTGTCCGTCTAGTGGCGAGGTGAAAAGGGGTGTGAGTAGCGTTCAGGGAAACTGGTAAATCCCAAGTTTCCGACGTGCCGTTGCCACTAACGCGCCAAGCGTTGATTGATGCTCAGAAACATGATTCCTCCCTATCAGGTTGTTTTGCGGCAGTAGCCAGCACTACTGATAGTAGGAAACACGCCTTCTTAATAGAGGAAGGGGTGTTGATGCGAACTTGGGTAGCTAGGCCAGGTGTGACAGACTTGAAGTGTGGAGATGCCTGGAATATAGTGCACCAGGTTGTATTGCCGGTGGCGTGTAGACGTCACGTTTTGATGTTAGCACATGAACATATCTGGTCTGGTCATTTGGGTATTTCAAAGACTTATGACAGAATACTACAACATTTCTTTTGGCCCGGTCTGAAGGCCGATGTGGTAAAAAATTTTAGTACTTGTAGTACATGTCAGATAGTAGGGAAGCCAAATCAGGGGTTCCTTTAGCTCCCCTGCACCCCATTCCAGCAATAGGGGAGCCTTTTGAACATGTGATCATTGACTGTGTTGGCCCCCTGCCTAAGACAAAGGCAGGACACCAATACATGTTAACTATTATGTGTCTTGCCACCCGTTCCCAGAGGCAATACCTCTGAGGAAAAGGATTACTGCCCCAGCCATTACCAAGGCATTAAACAAGTTTTTCGCAACTTACGGTTTACCAAAAACCGTGCAAAGTGATCAAGGCTCGAATTTCATGTCTAAGACCTTTAATCAATCATTACAGGTTTTGGGTATCAGTCACACGGTGTCTAGCGCATACCATCCTGTATCACAGGGGTCGCTAGAGCGCTGGCACCAGACACTGAAGGCGATGCTAAAAAAGTACTGTGTTGATACGGGTTGTGGATGGGATGAGGGTGTGCCATTTGTACTGTTTGCTATTAGGGATGCTAAACAGGAGTCACTTGGGTTAGCCCTGCAGAGCTAGTGTTTGGTCACGGTGTGCGTGGTCCATTAAAACTGCTCAAGGAGAAGATGTTGTCTGGTTCTTCTCCTAAATCGACTGTGTTTGATTTTGTCTCCCGGTGTAAGGAGCGTCTGCGCTGTGCGTCCTCGTTGGCTAGGGAGGCCCTCGCCTCTGCCCAGGGGGAAATGAAGGTGAGGTTTGACAAGAAGGCGGTGGGGCGGCAGTTCGAGGCTGGCGATGAAGTGCTGGTTTTGCTGCCCATGCCTGGGTCAGCTCTCTCTGCCCGGTTTGCAGGACCCTATAAAGTGGAGAGGAAAGTGTCAGACACCGATTATGTAATATGTACGCCCGAGAGGCGCAGGAAGACACGGTTGTGTCATATTAACATGTTGAAAAAATATCTCACCCGTGCTGGTGGGAGTAAGCAGGAGGTGCAGTCTGGCAGCCCAGGAGCTGTTCCAGCTGTTTTGTTAACATGTGTTAATCCCCTGCCGGACGATGATTTGAAGGCGTTGTCCGAGGGTCAGCAGACGGGGAGTTTGACTAACTCTGAGTTCATGAGTGACGTCACTGCTCATCTGTTGTATCTGCCCGAGTCACAGAGTGATGACTTACGACAACTGTTGTTGTCCTATCCTGTGTGTTGTCTAATGTGCCTTCCAGAACGACCGTCCTGGAGCATGATATTGATGTGGGGGGTGCGACCCCCATTAAACAACACGCATATCGGTGTCCGGTGGCGAAGAGGGAGGTGATGAGGAAGGAGGCTGAGTATCTGATGGATAATGGGATGGCTAAAGATAGCCGTAGTCCCTGGAGCTCTCCTTGCCTTTTAGCTCTGGCTGATGGGTCTCCCCGGTTCTGTACTGATTACAGGAAGGTGAACGCGGTGACAGTGCCTGACTCGTTCCCATTACCCAGAATGGATGACTGCATAGACAGTATTGGTCCCGCTGTGTTTATCACAAAGCTCGATCTCTTGAAGGGGTACTGGCAAGTCCCCCTGACAGAGCGAGCCTCGGATATTCGGCGTTCGTTACACCCGACCGTCTATTTGGACAATGTGGTGGTGTACTCCGATACTTGGACCCTGAACCTCGCTAAGTGTGAGTTTGGGAAAGCCACGGTGACATAGCAGGTGGGTCACGGGCAGGTCCGCCCGGTGGACGCTAGGGTAACGGCGATCCTTGCGTATCCGGCTCCTTCCACGAGGCGCGAGCTACGGCGTTTCCTGGGGATGGCTGGGTATTATCGGTGCTTTTGTAGAGATTTTTCTGTGGTGGTGGCTCCCCTCACTTCTTTATGTAGTCCTATTGTACCTTTGTGTGGTCCACGGAGTGTCAGTGCGCCTTCGAGGCTGCTAAATCTCTCTTATGCAGTGCACCTGTTCTGGCAGCCCCTGACTTTGCGTTGCCTTTTCAGCTGGAGGTCGACGCGAGTGCTGCTGGGGCTGGAGCTGTGCTGTTGCAGGCGGGAGAGAGCGAGGTGCATCATCCAGTTTGCTACTTCTCGGTGAAGTTCAAACAACATCAGTTGAACTACTCGACCATCGAGAAGGAGACGCTGGCGATGCTCCTCGCCCTCCAGCACTTTGAGGTGTACGTGGGGTCCAGCTCTATTCCGGTGTTGGTCTACACGGACCACAATCCCCTGGTGTTCTTGGCTCATATGTACAACCACAACCAGAGGTTGATGCGTTGGGCCCTGTTGGTGCAGGGCTACAACATTGTCATCCGTCACAAAAAGGGGGTGGACAATGTTGTGGCCGATGCCTTGTCCAGAGGGTAGGTCTGGGGGTACTACTCTGATGTTGGTTGTATAAGTAATAATGTTTTGCTCACCCGGTGGGTTCGCTTCTATGGGGGGAGGTGTCACGTACGTGGGTTGTTCATTATCATTATTGCCATATATTTTAACACCATGTAACATCAGGCTAGTATATTTAATGTGTAGTTTTCTATGTGTGATGTTGTGTCATCTCCTAATCTCCTGTTTCTGTTCCACAGATGCCACTCATCTCCCTGATTGGATTGGTTGCACCTGATTGGTGCACCTTCAGACAGGCAGTGGAGATGGGTGGATAATAGAGGGGGAGATGACACGCATCGGGGCGCCTCATGGAGTCATTTGCCAGTGACCATAGTGTGTTCGTGCTGTTCACACTGCTTACCTGGTATATTTGTGTCTGTGTTGGTTGCTACCAGGTAAGTGTAAATAACTATATATCTTGTTGGCCTCTGTGCCTTCTCTCCCTATTGTGTGGATACTATAGTGTGTACTCCTTATGCCATTTACCACTGTGTGTGGGCAAATGTAATATTGTATTGGCCTTATTTGTCGCTACTGTGTAGATTAGTATCAGTGTATATATTATTGTTGTTGGCCTTAGTGCCTAATTGCCACTGTTCCACTGGAACTATATATATTCATTGTGTTGGCCTTAGTGCTGGGTGATATCCCAGTGCCAACCTGGTTGGCTGGTGTCTGTAGACACAGCCCATACTAGCATTTATTATTGGATTTACCCTGTGTGTTCTCCAACTACCTTTTTCCCTATTTGTTATATGTTTGTGGGATTACTTCCCCTCCTTCCTCATCATAAATCAGTGGAGGTTTGAATTCCTACCACAAGATAATAAATATAATTTACTATTTGGAACAACGCCTTGTGTTTATTGCTTACCTGCTCGGGACCGTGCTTAGTGCACTACTGGAGGGGGCTGGTTTTCACATACAGCCCGCTCCAGCTTATATTTTATATTGTCATTAGACATTAGTATGTGACACATGGAGTAGGAGGTTGGCCTGGGCTGAGTACGCGCATAATACCCTCCTCTCCTCCTCTACCAGTATGTCTCCCTTTCAGTGTCAATATGGTTTTCAACCTCCTCTGTTTCCCGAGCAGGAGCAGGAGCAGGAGGCGGAGGTGCCCTCGGCCCAGGCACATGTGGCTCGCTGCCGCAGGACGTGGAAGCGGGTCAGGACGGTGCTGCAGAAGGTTTCGGTTAGAACCCAGCGGCAGGCTAACCGCAAGTGTCGTCCGGCTCCGGTTTACCGTCCTGGGCAGCGGGTTTGGCTTTCCACCAGGGATCTCCCTCTCCGGGTGGAATCCAGGAAGCTGGCTCCTCGCTTTATAGGGCCCTTTAAAGTGGTGCGTCGGGTGAATCCTGTGGCTTACAGGCTACGGCTTCCTAGCTCGATGAGGGTTCATCCGACGTTTCATGTGGCCCTGTTGAAGCCATTCCTCTCATCGCCCTTGGCCCCGCCGCTGCCTACGATTCCTCCGCCTCGGTTTATTGGTGGTCAGCCCATTTACACGGTGCGGAGGATACTGGGTTGTAGGCGGAGGGGTAGGGGGTTTCAGTTCTTGGTGGATTGGGAGGGGTACGGGATAGAAGAGCGCTCTTGGGTGCCTCAAAGGGACATTTTAGATCCCAGCCTGATCGTTGATTTCCGGCGGCTGAATCCTGAGGCCCCCAGGTGAACGTCTGGTGCCGTTCGTCGGGGGAGGGTACTGTTCCGTTCTGGTTGCTGACTGCTGTCTGGAACCACCCACCATTCTGTCATCTGTCACTTGGCTACTGTCACCTGTCTCCCCTGTCACTTAGTGCTGTCCCTTAGGGTATGGTTCCTGATTGGCTGTCACAGGGGTGTGTGTGGAATGTTAGAAGGTGGTGTCTATTTAACCTTCCTATCTTCTGCTTGATCTCCGTCAGGTCTTCATTATAGCGTTCGGAGATAACACTGCGGTTCCGGTTCTGGACCACCACTAAGCTCCATTATTCTTATCCCCTCTTCTTCCTGCCACTCGGCATTGTATCCTAGCAGGGCCGCCTGGGAGAAATGCGAGGCCCTGTGCGAGATTTAACGCGAGGCCCCCCCCCCCCCCCCCCCCCCAAGGTAAAAAAAAAAAAAAAAAAAAAAAAAATTATATATATATATATATATATATATATATATATATTTTTTTTTTTTTTTTTTTTTTTATACAGTCAACATATTCTTAAATAATAGCGCTGCCCGAGGCGGGGCATGATACAGTCAACATATAGCAAAAGAGAGAGCGAGAGAGAGCTCCCGTTCTACAGTCAATATACAGTGTACAGAGAGAGAGAGAGAGAGAGACACATTGGAAAGAAATTGAAATGCTATTTGGCCCTAAACAGAGAGTACACAGTGGCAGAATACCTGAGCACTGTGACTGAAGATCCTTGAGCACAGCCTAGCCATCGAGAAAGGCCGCCATAGGCAGACTGTGTGTGTTAGAAAGAGAGAGAGAGAGAGAGAGAGAGAGAACATGTGTGTTTGTCATGTGTGTGTGTGTGTTAGAGAGAGACTATAGCATGTATGAGAGATTCAAAAGGACAAAGATCAACACTTAAATCCAACAAGAAGAGGGTCAACAGAGAAACCAAAGCAGCAAGGAGCCAATGGCCGACATCAGCTAAATAGGCTAGCCAGGTACTGTGACACCAGGCCACGTGACACACACAACGTGGCTACACAAACGACCATTCACACACAGCACATGTCGTATCTCCAAATGTTGTGAAGTAGCATATGTTTTGCCTGGAAAAAAACATCGTTATTAACAAAACATTCGGGAGGGGAAGGAAGGAAGAGTGGGGTAATGTCATCATGACATTTTCATTAATCCAAGTTACCTGCACGATGAACGCTGGGCGAAAGGCCGCAAGGTCTCCACGTTGACGAAAGGCCTCTCGCTGGCGGGACAAAAAGAAGCTATGGCCACTGGCCAGAGCCTTGTCATGGTGCAGGCCCGACTACATCTTCTGTCAAAGGGCCTGCTATTCTCAAGGCTAACTGATAGCATCAAACGAACGTTCCCAGCTGACGCTAAACAGCTAACTGGCTAACAGTTAGCTCACACAGTTAGCTACTAGTAGTATTAGCTAGACCAGTTTGGCTCCAAGAGAGAAAGAGAGATAGGGTCAGGTGACTCAGATCCACGGCGGGTACATAATCATAAGTTGACTCACCATAACGCAGTATCAACGTGGAAGGATACTTTCTTGGCCCCACGGTGTAATTTCGGCGTATTGCTGCCTAACAGATTTATCTGCTCACAAGTTCTCTTCTCCTTCTTTTGAAAAGACATCCACTCGCCTCGCCTGGTTAGCTAACGCTAGTTAGCATTTAGCTAAGCTAGCTACTAGCCGACATGGCTATACCGAAAGGCTCCGGCCATTTGTCCCGCTAGCGAGAGGCCTTTCGTCAACGTTCCTTGGTTGGTGACCGACCGACTGATAATGACCGACCTCTTTCTTCGTCTTGGCTATTGGGCATAACTAAGCATAGTCAAAAGCTGCACGCGCGAAAATGTCAAACGCAGCCGACTCACGCTGCCGGAGTACTGTCTACACATGATGTCTTCTTCTTCTTCAATGGTTTAATGGCAGATCGCAACACATGATGTAAGTAAAACCACTCCCTTCGTTGAAACCAATGCTGCTGCAGAACCCCAGAGGCTGAGCTCCAATAGTGAGTATGTCTGCAGCTGCAGGACTGCAGACCCAGGAACAAGTCAGACACATTCTACAAACGTGTCTAATGTGAAATATATAAGCATATAAGCAAAACTAGATTTTAGGTCTGTGATGAAAAAGGGCCTCGCGGGAAGGGGGGCCTCGCAAAAAAAAAAAAAAAAAATAATAATAAATAATAATAAAAAAAATTAATAAAAAATATTTTTTTTTTTTTTTTTTTTTTTTTTTTTTTTGCGAGGCCCCCCTTCCCGCGAGGCCCTGTGCGACCGCACTGCTCGCACACCCCCTGAGGCGGCCCTGTATCCTAGTATTACTCTTTGTGTTCTTTACTATTAAAACGAACCTGCTTAAGAGTACACCATCTCCGTCTCTGTGATTGCATACCACAATTGGAACTCACCTACCTCCATCCTGACAGTTTCTGACAGTTTCTGTGCTCGTGTGAAGAATATGTCCCTTAAATATGGCATGTTTTTTCGGGGCTTGCAATAGTCCTGACATTTCTTCTTCTTACGTCTATTTTGTCTTTTTCTTGTGCAGTAAAGACAAAAGTATTATATACTTTAATCGCCTCTTCTCCGGCGACATGAAGAAACGTTGCCCACTGCACCTTTTGAGACTTTTCTGAGATGCCGCAGGTGATGCAAAATAGTTCAAAGTGCTGTCTCCAATTCCTCCAATTTTCAGAAAGATTGCCTTGCAGACTCAATGGTATTGGAGGTTGAAACTGCGCCATCCTCTTATTCCAGTTTTACTTCTGACATCATGTTATATTAACGAGGCTTGACCCGTTGATCCATTTATTGACTCGTTCGTATATATCTGCATCCATGCATGCCGCTTACATATATCTCTCACGTTACAACTCGTGTGTCGCCTTCCTGGTGCAACATCACAATAACTACGACAATCAAATAGGTTCAAACTCGAACCTAATACATCACAGTTTCTTTTCTATCTTTTGGTGCTTTGTCCACCAAAAAAGCATCAAAAGATAGAAAATAAACTGTGATGCATTAGGTTCGAGTTTGAACCTATTTGATTGTTGTAGTTACAAATAAACAAAATAAATGGACAAGAGAAAAATAAATCTCAATTTGGTCAGTATTTGGTCAATTTGGACAAGCAAAGCCATTACTTTAACACTTTGGCTGCCGGAAGACATTTTTAGGTGTCCTTCCCCGCCATGCTCAAGTTGCCGAAGACGCCGTAACTCGTCTTTGATATCAATATTTCAAAAATCTGTGATCGAAATCATATTTTCTTTCCGGAGCCCTGAGATGTACTGGTGAGCTCCCATCAACTGTTTAACGGTTCGAGAGCGCCATCTGGTGGCCGATCGGCAGATCGGCCAAGAGGGAGGGGCTCGCCAAACAGGAAGTGCTCATCCTATGTGCTCCGGGCACTCGCGATCGGTAGCCGGACTCCATCTCAACACACTGGATGATCAATCGCTCGCCCTAACTCAATAAACAACGTTATTTGGACGTATATAGTAGTATACAACCTGGAAATGGTTCTTCAGGATAAACATCACATAATCGAAAACGGTCTACACCACGCTACATATCCGAGGACTTGACATGGACCACACACATTGACAGTGTTGTGAAGAAGGCACGACAACGCCTCTACTTCCTCAGGCGCCTAAGGAAGTTCCAAGTCAGTCAGAAGATACTTAAGAACTTCTACTCATGTACAATAGAGAGCATCTTGACTGGCAACATCACCTCCTGGTTTGGGAATAGCACTGCACAAGACCGAAGCAGACTACAAAGAGTGACACGTTCAGCCGAACGCACAATTGGAGGGGGGCTCCCCACCCTCCAGAACATTTACAACAAGCGTTGCAAGGGCAAGGCTAAGAGAATCATTAAAGACTCCAGTCACCCGAACAACTGCCTCTTTGAACTGCTGCGGTCAGGCAAGCGATACCGGAGTCTCAAGGCGAGCACAGAAAGACTCAGAAGAAGCTTCTATCCCCAGGCCATCAGGCTGCTAAACGAACAATGAACACTACACAACAACAACCATCAAACGCACATAGCACACACATCCACACGCACACACTCACTTTAAACAAACACACTGTAGCACCCACTCCACACACTTTATAGCACACACCCACTTTAAACAAACACACTGTAGCACCCACTCCCCACACTTTATATTTATTGATGAAGGATTGCACTACAACTTGTACACCTTACTGTAAATTGTACCTAAATTGTACCTCATCCCATTTCTGCTTTGCACTATATAGTACTGTACATTAGTACACTGCATAGTATTGTATATTATATCGTAACTCAGTTACGTCTATTCTGCATCGAACATTGTACATATGTCTATACTGAACACTGTGACCTCATTTTCTACTTCTAAATTACATGCTATACTATGTTATTTGATACTATCTTGTCTAGCACAG
>NC_140177.1:98193047-98223047 GCF_963971535.1 Notolepis coatsorum
GCAGCTTCGTACGGGGAATCAGGTTTCTCCACAGGGATACTTCACGAAAGTCCTGGGAAGCAACAGACAGGGAACAGCGACGGGAAAGAACAGGCAGATGCAGGGAATATTCAAAACGATCCAACATCGATATTAGGGAGATCAGGGTATATAAAGCCACGGGGCGCTAATGACAAGCTGTGACAGCTGCAGGATGAAATTGATCATTGCTCCAGAAGCATGTGGTGGGGAGAGCACCAATCAACACGGCAACTTACAGGAAAGAAGCGTGTGGCGGGGAATGCAATTAATTAACGAAATACCTTAAAGGAACGGAGCGTGTGGGTGAGGAGCGGACCAATCATCACAGTACTTTAGGAAGCCTGTGGTGGGGAAATAACCAATCCTCACAGTAGCGTCACATGTAATTAAAGTAGTAGTTTAAATACATTTTGCAGTAGCTTGCTGATAGTTCAGTTTGAGGTGTAGTTATTAACTACTTAAAACTATTTTCTTTGTCTATCAAAGAACAAGAACTTTGAGAGACTGCTCATGTGTCCATATAATAGAGATGCTGCTCTTACAACGAGGGTGAAGAAACCAGATCAGATATGGGTTATTTAGTGTTGGTTCACGCCCGGCTGGCAGACAGCTATTACAATGATAAGTGCGCACTATAGCTTTTGCAATAAACTCAATTGAGTGGTATAATTGATGCAATGCAATAATGTGACCTCCTTTTGTATTATATTTTGTAAAAGATTTAATCACTTTGCATATGTGGATATGATAAACAAATATAAAGAGTTTGAAATACTTTTTCTAAGTAACTTTAGTTAACCAAACTATATTTCTCATTTCTCTTTTCAGGGCAAAGTAATTGGTGTCTTGCAAAACTATGGTTTCAAAATAGCTTCTCCAACACGCAACGCAATCTTAGAGCTTCAGTCATTTCTACTGCATCAATTACCCCCTTGGCCTGCGACCGCTAATGTCCTGACAAAACAAAATCGGTTTGTTTTAAAAGTCCAAAGATTGGGACACAAGCTACATTTTGGTTGGTTTAGTTTGTGTGATTTGCTTTTTGGTACACTTTCCTGTATACACACACTGTTCTGTATAGGCAGCACTACAACAGGCATATTGAATTGCTATTGACATGTCAAGTGTGGTGAGGCCTTGGCCAGCTAAATACGTTTCTCCAAATATATTTTTTTTACACACTATACTGCCCTGTCAAGGCAGACCGCAGTAACTTCAAAAAAGTGAAACTGAGAAAAATGGCTTTAAAGTGTTTTGACTTGCCATCCAAAATGTGTTATAGGTAGATAGATGATAGTACCCAGATTTAACATGTATTAATGAAGTAATCTTTAGGCATACAAAAATATGACATAATTATTTTAATTAACCCCCAAAAAGCAGATACTGCACTCTGCTGCACAGTTCCCTTAAATAATTATACAGGTAATGTACAGGCAAAGTGCAGTAACTTCAAATACAATGTTGTTTTCCCTCCAGCTTTCATAACTTAACCTAGCCATTTTATTTGGATCATCATCATTCCAATATATTCAGGTGTTAAATTTCATTTTCAAAATGGCTAGGTTAAGTTATGAAAGCTGGAGGGAAAACAACATTGTATTTGAAGTTACTGCACTTTGCCTGTACATTACCTGTATAATTATTTAAGGGAACTGTGCAGCAGAGTGCAGTATCTGTCATATTTTTGTATGCCTAAAGATTACTTCATTAATACATGTTAAATCTGGGTACTATCATCTATCTACCTATAACACATTTTGGATGGCAAGTCAAAACACTTTAAAGCCACTTTCACTGTTTGGAAGTTACTGCGGTCTGCCTGGTTTTTGAGTGTGATTTTGTAGTTACTGCAGTTTTTAAAACCCCATATCTCCAAAACTGAGCGACATTAACATCTGAAACTTGGTCACAAGATAAAACATTTATTGACAAGTTCAATTTCACTCATAACTCAATTCTGACTTTTTTTGAGTTACTGCGGTCTGCCTTGACAGGGCAGTATAGACTTCTCTCCTCATAAATGGTAAATGGCATTTATATAACACTTTTATCCAAAGCACTTTACAATTTGTTCCTCACATTCTTACCCATTCACTCACACATTCACGTACCGACGGCAGAGGCAACCATGCAAGGTAACAACCTGCTCATCGGGAGCAGTTAGGGGTTAAGTGTCTTGGTCAAGGATGCAATGGTGCTGCTACGTCCGGCTGCCTCTCTGTGCGCTACGTCGAGACTGTGCTTACTTTTGTTAATATTTATAGTTTTAAGAGTTTTGGTTGTACCAACTGTTGGTGCATTTAATGTGTATGACCGTCAGTCACTCATAGACATTGGATTACGGGAAACTTACCAACTGGATTGCTCTCTGGATCAGCTCGCCGAACAACAACAATGGCCTGCTGAGATCTTGAGGACAACAGGACCATACCTCGGCCCACGCAACAAAGGAGACAGACGGCGAGGAAGGAGACCCGGCGTCCGAAACAGACTGCGATCCAGGAGACACAGAACGCCACTGCCCAGCATATTGCTGGCCAATGTGCAATCAATAGATAATAAACTGGATGACATCAGAGCAAGGATTCAATTCCAAAGAGACGTTAGAGACTGCAATGTTTTCTGCTTCACCGAGACGTGGTTGACGCCGGACGTCCCAGACCACGCTATCCAACCGGCCAACCACTTCTTCATCCACCGCAAAGATCGAACAGAAGAATCCGGTAAACAGCGGGGAGGTGGAATAGCCTTCATGTTGAACAACAGTTGGAGTGATCCAGGCAACGTGAAGGAACTTTCAAACCACTGCTCCCCCAACCTGGAGTATATATCCATCAAGTGTCTCCCTTTCTTTGTCCCGAGAGAGTTAACGTTGGTCATCTTGGTCGGAGTGTATATTCCACCACAAGCGAACACAGGCGACGCGCTCTCCAGGCTACACAACGAGGTAAATAGAATCCAGGCAGCTAATGTTGACGCTGCCATTGTGGTTGTGGGTGATTTCAATAGCGCCAACCTGAGAAGATTATTGCCAGACTTCTACCAGCATGTGACTTGTAATACCAGAGGCGGTAATATTTTAGACCATTGTTACTCACAATTTAAGTGTGGATACAAGTCTCAGGCTGCCAGTGGCTTCGGCAAATCTGATCATGAGGCCTTCTTTCTTTCACCAAAGTATAAACAAAGTGCGCCCCGGTAGTATCGCGAGATGTGCAGCGATGGTCTGTGGAATCAGAGGAGACGCTACAGGCTGCACTTGAATGTACAGACTTGGGGGTGTTCCGCGACAACATAGATAACATTAATGACTACACGGAGACAGTGCTGGACTTTGTTTGTACTTTGGTGGAAGAAACAATCCCCACTACCACAATTAGAGTTTACCCAAACCAAAAGCCCTGGGTAGACAAATCCGTCCGTGAGGCTCTGAAGGCGCGCACCTCAGCCTACAACGCCGGGCTTGTGGCAGGCAACATGAATGACCACAAGGCGGCGAGTTACAACGTAAGGAGGACAGTAATAGAAGCAAAGAGGCGCTACAGGGATCAAATTGAACTTCAATATGAACAGGCTGACTCTAGAGCTATGTGGCAGGGCCTCAGAACGATGACAGATTACAAAGGCACCTCCCTCAAGGTGAACAGTGACATCTCCTTAGCAAATTATCTCAATACCTTCTATGCGAGGTTTGAGGCTGTGAATAACAACACCAGCCTACAAACCACTGCAATGGAGGGGGGGACACTGCTGATGGAGACTCAGTGTTCAGGGTAACAGAACATGAGGTGAGGAGGACCTTTAAGAAAGTGAATATCAGGAAGGCAGCAGGACCGGACGGTATCCGCGGCCGCGTCCTAAAAGTCTGTGTCGACCAACTGGCCCCGGTATTCACTGACATATTTAACCTGTCCTTGGAACAGGCTGTCATCCCCACCTGTCTGAAGAAGTCCACTATTATCCCTGTACCCAAAAAATCCAAGCCTGCTTGCCTCAATGACTACCGCCTGTAGCTCTCACCTCCATAGCCATGAAGTGCTTTGAGAAGCTAGTAAAGGGCTACATCTGCTCCTCCCTCCCCATCAACCTGGACCCCCTGCAATTTGCATACCGCCCCAACAGGTCCACGGAGGACGCCATAGCCCATGTGCTGCACACAGCAGCATCACACCTGGACAAGAGGCAGGAGAACTATGTGAGAATGCTGTCATCGACTACAGCTCAGCATTCAATACCATAGTCCCCTCCAAACTCATAGCCAAGCTCAGGGACCTGGGCTTGAACTATGACCTCTGCCAGTGGGTCTTGGACTTCCTGACGGGCAGACCCCAGGTGGTGAGAGCAGGCAACTGCACCTCCTCATCCATCACTCTCAACATAGGGGCCCCCCAGGGCTGTGTTCTGAGTCCCCTCCTCTACTCCCTGTACACACTGTACATGACTGTGTGGCACAGCAGAACAACAACACAATCATCAAATTTGCTGACGACACAGTAGTGGTGGGCCTGATCTCTGCAAACGATGAGAGGGCCTACCTGGAGGAGGTCAAGGTTCTAGCGGGATGGTGTCAAGAGAACAGTCTCTCCCTGAACGTCAGCAAAACAAAGGAGATTATTGTGGACTTTAGGAGGTCGGGGGTCAGGGACTACAGCCCCCTCAGCATCGACGGGGCACCGGTTGAGAGAGTGAACAGTTTTAAGTACCTCGCAGCCTACATATCCGAGGACTTGACATGGACCACACACATTGACAGTGTTATCAAGAAGGCACGACAACGCCTCTACTTCCTTAGGCGCTTAAGGAAGTTCAACGTGAGTCAGAAGATCCTCAATAACTTCTACTCATGCACAATAGAGAGCATCCTGACTGGCAATCACCTCCTGGTTTGGGAATAGCACTGCACAAGACCGTAGCAGACTACAGAGAGTGGCCCGTTCAGCCGAACGCACAATTGGAGGGGGGCTTCCCACCCTACAAGGCATTTACAAAAAGCGGTGCATCGGCAAGGCCAAGAGAATAATCAAAGACTCCAGCCACCCAAACAACTGCCTCTTTGAACTGCTGCGGTCAGGCAAGCGATACCGGAGTCTCATGGCAAGCACAGAGAGACTCAGAAGGAGGTGCTATCCCCAGGCCATCAGGATGCTCAATGAACAATGATTGAACAATGAACAATAACAGGCCATCAACACACCCACAGCACACACACTCACTTTAAATAAACAACACACTGTAGCACCCACTTTACCACACTGTACACTTTTACACTTTACACTTTATATTTATATTTATATTGATAAGGGAATTGCACATATCTTATGCCTTATTCCTATTGCACAAGCTAAGCTAGCACCTCGCCATTCTTGAACCAGACGTACATACTGTATATAGAGGTACTGAAAAATCGTTGTTTACACTGTTTTTACTTGACTTGACTTTCTATTTTATACTTATTATACTTATTATACTATCTGTTATTATCTAGCACACTCTCAGGAGCAACAGAAGGAAGCATTTCATGCAAAGTATTCTGTATTTCTGTATGACAAATAATAAAGAAACTTGAACTTGAAGGACACTTCGACAAGCTGCGGGAGGAGCAGGAATCAAACCGGGAACCTTCGGAGTGCTCTACCTCCCGAGCCACTGTCGCCCCTCATGTTGTCGTTCCCCGCGTGATGGAGAACACGTTGCTCGGAACACAAACTCACCACTCCGTTGGGTTCTCTGCATTCTATTATGACCACTACAGATGAGAGGGACCGCAGAGAGGAATAACAGAACTTCAACCTTCACAGTCTCTCTCTCTCTCATGCTCTCTCTCTCTCTCTCTCTCTCTCTCTCTCTCTCTCTCTCTCTCTCTCGCGCTCTCTCTCTCTCTCTCTCTCTCTCTCTCTCTCTCTCTCTCGCGCTCTCTCTCTCTCTCTTCTCTCTCTCTCTCTCTCTCTCTCTGTCTCTCTCCGTCTGTCTTTCTGCCCCTCTGTCTCCATCCCCCGCTGTGTGCCTGCGTGAGGACGAGATGAAGATGTGCGCGTGTGTGCATTTGTGTGTGTGTGTCAGATAGAGAGAGAGAAAGCATTTGTGTGTGTATAAGGGAGAGAGAGGGTGAGGGAGAGAGAGTGTGTGTGTGTGTGCATACGTGTATTATGTACAGTATGTGCATGCTCACTTGGATGTATATCTACATTGTTCAAGTTTCAGGTATATTTTATTGGTCATACACCAATAATAATGGTATGTTAACACAAGATCAACGGTAGGTGTCATAAATGCCCTATAAGTAGGATGCACATTGGCCATACACAAACCACTCTTCTATTTATAATGACATCTTGTCTGCATAGAATTGTGGGTGTGTATGGTTAATGGATTATCTGAGTTGTAATTATTACCCCTGACACTCTAATTGATTTAGCCGTGGTCCCCACATGTATTCATGCTAACATTTAGCTTAGGCCTTTGTCTTTGTCTTTGTATGATGTTTAAGCCCCTGTACAGATACATAAAAGATGAACACGTGCTGTGAATGTACCACATATGGTGGGGGACTGAGGGGGGGTTTATATTAAGAAGGGAATATACGTTTAAAGTGCCCTAAACACTGTTTAGTGTTTGTAATGATAGATCAGTATGGAATAATAATGTATCTATTTTGTACAGAATTATTTATCTTGTTAAATAATGTCTCTATTACTTTATTGGTTCTGTGTTGATGATGGTTTGTCTCTGTATGAGGAGCTTCCAGGATACAGCCTGGGGCAGAAGCTGCTATCAGGTAGAGGCGAAGAGACACGTTTTAGAAAGTTCAGTATTCTTGTATTTTTCTTTCTCTTATTTTCAAATTGCATTTATTTGTATAGAAATGTTACTATTGTATATAGTTGTGCTGCAGACTTCTTTCCACTGGTGAACAAAAACAAAAACTAATTAAATTAAAACAAAAACACCTGGGCCCTCATGCATCAACGTGGACGTAGAACTTGACCTACTTCCACACGTAAGCACGGAATGTAGAACTAGCGTACGCACAGGGAAGTCGGCATTCATCACACGTGCGTACGCAGGCTCTATGCCCTGCCGTGTTGATGAATACCACTTTGTTCTACCGTCAATGCTCGTGCATGATTATCCATATATGGTCATGAAAATGAGGAAACACCCCCCATGGGATGTGAAATAATGGACCGACCCGAGCGGAACCCTGAGAAACTCCACGGAGAATTCACTGCTGTCGAACCAAGAAGACACTATCGCGTATTATGATTTATGGGATAAATAAAAGGCGGACTTGTAAACGGTGATGTCAGATATCAACGGCTCCCTAAGACCATTGCTGCAATTCTGCCTGGACAGCTCAAAATACTAATAAAGACCGTTCGTTGACCACTGTTTGGCGTTGGTTGTGTGTCATTATAACCGTGCTGTAATATGAATGCCTTTATTAGTTGTGTTCGATTGGCTATATGATTTTTAGAGGCATCTATTTTGTTGTCGGCTAATAAAGACCGCGCTGGAATATGACTGCCTTTTCCCGTGTTGTTTGATTAATACCCCAGGGATTAAAGTTCTCCTCAATTCTATTCCAAATCGCGATGGATCTCCCGTCAATTTTCTACCTGCTGCATATGATTTCTAGAGGCATACTACAATCTATTTTGATGTCAGTATTGGGTAGCCTATATAAACAATATAATACGAGAGCATATACAAGAACAATGAATCTCACTGCACTTGAATTCCATCATGTTTGTGTGCGGGACTCAAGGCTGCTGTCACAATGGGTGGTACCGCCGTACAGTAATAATAACAGTCCACACAATATCACGATCCATGCCATAGCCTATGTTCCATTAGGACATGATCTGTGACGACAAATGTTCTAGAATGTTTGATTAAGATATCATACTCTGACAGCATGCCTATGAGCAACAAAAACGCGAACTTGAATCCCATCATATAGTCTGTCCACTATCTGCATGGTGTCATTGCAATGCGTTTTCTATTCTTTCTTGTACAGTAAAAAGGGGGAAGAACACTATATTCATATGACTTATTCTGCTTACAGCTTCGAAATTCCACTTGTTTCGTTTAACGTAAAGCCTTTTAAATATAATCAAAACGTTCCCGTGTTTCGGCGGTCTGTGCGCAAAATAATAACGAGTTGAGCTTTATGATTTATGATGAATTGAAAATGGGGGACCCTGATGTAAACAGGACGAAAGTTGGTCTGCATCCCCAATTAACAATTGTATGTACTGAGCTGTACTGTACTGTACCCATTCTGCAATCTGTTAATAAACTTTTCAATCAATCAATCAATCAAGCTACGCGGAGCGCAGTCAGTCAGTAGCCTACACCCCGTATATTCCGATAACGCTATATAAACCATGCTGCATTCATTCTGAGAGAACGATCTATTATTCCAAATGCTATTTATAGGGTTTTGACCATAATTACACTACTGTTGCTATCTTACAATGAACTATAATGAACTACGGTTCATACAGAACATCCAGTGTTATTATGCACAGAAGCTCATTTCCTTGTTGTAATAATATATTCTACCACTGGGAGCTAGGTACGCCAGGTCTGACCTGTGCGTAGATGTACGCACGAAGTCAAGTTCAAGTTCAAATTGATGAATCCCACTCTTTGCTTAGAAATGATCGTACACACGGGTTACGCACAGATCTGTGCGTAGAACACGTTGATGCATGAGGGCCCTGGGTGATGACAACCTGCCTCAGACTCCCTTTTCCCCCACTTGGCCACATCCTAACAGTAGGCTACAATGAACTGTGTTGGATGAGAGAACAGGTCAGCTCAGCAGGAAGATCACTGGATGCATTAGCGCACTAGTCATATAAAGGTAGCAATCTCAGTAATATCCAGTACAGTGGTGCTCACCATCCAATCGCCAAAAGTGCAATTCTTAATTAAGTCTTAAGTTTACAAATGTCAAAAAGTTTTGATACCAAATCACAGAGATATGGGGGGATTTTTTACCATGTTTATCAATTATCGAGTGGTCAGAAATGGTTGCATTTGAATGAATGAATGAATGATGAATGAATGAAAACGTTATTTAACAGATTGCAGAATGGATACAATACAGTACGGCTCAATACACACAATTGCTAAGGGGATGCAGAGCAGAAAAAGACGTTTGTCTTGTTTACATCAGGGTCCCCCATTTTCAATTCATAGTGACATTTATGACATACACAACATATATGACATCATGACATACAACAACTTACAAGACATAATTGAGCATGGGAACGGCCATCATACACTTCAATCATAATATTCTGAGCCCTTATAAACTCTAAACTTTAAAATTCTAATGGGCGCCTAACTGAAACACAATGTTTATTACAGATTTACAACTACAAAAACTTGACAAATTAATCTTCAGCAGTGTTAAAATGATGTATACCATTATATGTGGTCTATACTGTTGACCTGCTATCTCCCCTAAAGATCCCCTGTCCTCCCATAAAGAAATACAACAATGTGTCTATGGTAGGTCTCTAAGGGTTAAAATATGTTTGGGAAGTGTTGAGTAAAAAAACTGTGGCAGAAAATCTCATGAAACCGTCTCTTTCTCCCTTCCTTTATTTTCTTTCAATACAATTTCACTTTTGAGAAGGTCTGATTGGTGGGTTTCTTTGAATTGGAATAAGTGAGCCTGTAACCTTAATTCTACGCCATTACCAGGAGGGAAATTATACCTTCCCTTATGCTTTAGTCTTTCTGAAAGGTTTGAGGCGACTCCACTATTGTATTCATTATTATAAGACACTTGTTTTTTTTTAAAGAAAGAAAAAAAGTCTAGTTTGAAGACCATAGACCCATTTTGATTTGTCATAGATTGGTAAACACTGGTGTAACCATTGATGTAGAATAATAAACTGACTAGTCATTATTCTACATGGTTACACCTCTGTCTGGTCCAGCTGAACTGAAGCGGACAGAAAGGCGATTCAGAGGGTCATACATTCGGCACAAAGAATCTTCGGCTGCCCACTCCCCTCCCTGAAGGACTTGCACAACTCCCGCTGCCTCAGGCGCCGGTTACACCTTAGTTTCGTTTTCGGTTTCTCCAGATCGCAACGCAACGGTAGCCAAGTGAGACATACGTTTGCAACCCGAGTACTTTCGTTTTGTCACCTGAGCACAGTGATGTAGTACACTGCCAAAGCAGTAGGTGGCAGTAGGTGGCGAACATGAAGGCAATTTCAACCAATCATAACTTGAATGTGCCAATACACTTCCTGCAAAGAAAATGTCAACAAGGCGGGCGCCTATGGGCGCCACCATCTTTGCCTATTTACCCAATGCAGCAATTATTTTTCAGCAAAGTCTAATAAAAGTGCAATAAACAAAACGGATACATTCACTGTGTGTTCTGCCTGTCATTTGTTGATGAAACAAAACTAACATCAACACAAGTGACCACCAAGAGCGGGTAGTTTAGTCTAAAAAAAGATCGGTAGCTACATTGTTAGCTGCATGCTAACGTCAATGGAATATGCCATTATAACAGTATAGCATTGTGGCTAGAAGCTAACGTTAGCTCACGCTAGTTAGCCAGCACCAAACTGATGATATCGGGAGCTATCAGTAGTTAGATAACATTAGAAACAACGCTGTGTGTATTATACAAAGGTGAATAGATGACTGGGCCATTTTGTTTAATGCTTGTTAAATTGAAAGAGGAGCTTTGAGCAAACAGGGTCTGATAGCTAACGCTAGCTCATGTTAGCGTTAGCATAATGGGTACAATACAATACGGCTCAATACAAACAATTGTTAAGGGAATGCAGACTGTTGTAGCTTGGACTGGGGTCCTTATAACAATAACTTGACAACACATGGTAGCTGCAGCTGTTTGGGACACGGAGCTCTGTCCCAAACACACACACACACCCACACACACACACTCTGTTGTCACCGGAAGGGCACGCAGATGGTATCTACTGCGCATGGGCGTTTTCGCAACAACGGCTCTGTGAAGGCTACACGACTGTTGTCGGCGAGTTTTGGCGCTGCTCAAAAACGGAAAACACAATTTAGCGTTTCAGTAGGGGCCACAACGTATCCGCCAAAAAACGCCAAAAAACGCATTTCTGTGTAAAAGGGACATGAAACGTATTCAAACGTATTCAAAAAACTACCACAAAAACACTAGTCTAACATGGGCCTCAAAAACATTACCAGGGACAGCTCACACCCTAGCTTCCACCTGTTCAACCTGTTGCCATCTGGCAGGCATTACAGGGCCCTATTCCCCGTACCTGGTTCAACTAAGTCGATCAAGAGTCCCATTATCCAGATTCAATTAACCCGATGTTTGAAGCCGGGATTTTCCTGTTCCTCGAAGGTGGATTCAGTCTCGTTAACTCGAACCAGACTTGATACTCAGGATCAGTGCGCGCGCCCGCCTCAGCTGAGAAGACAGCAGGTGTCGATTCCAGAAATCCTGATTTTCTAACGGCATTGATTGATTGATTGATTTAAAACTTTATTAACAGATTGCAGTACGGCTCAATAGCCTCGCCGACAAGTTAAATGCATAATCTATAGGCAAATTTTAAGTCCCTCATTACCCCAATCAATCAGATTATATTTCTTTAAATGTGCCCTGCTGGCAGTAGGTTCATGGAATGGATAATCAAATGAGATCTTGCTAGCGAAAATAATTAGTTCAACTGTTTCAGAATAAGGATACGGCTCTCTTACCCATTGATTGATGTATGGTGGATGTTTTACTTATCTGCACTGTGGTGTGACAGTTTGTCATTTTGACTTTCACGCAGACGGCCCGGGTTCGAATCCCACTTCTTCTAGTCTTTTTCTTCTTTTTGCAATGTAGGAATAATTCAATTTGGTGCACGTTGAGAGCTATATAAAGAATGACATCCTCAATGCATGTAGATTTATAATATTTTTACTTAAAACTAGGCTACTTTTGCGTATAATCATTAATATTATATTCCTGTGCCAGACGGGATATATTCATTGTGTATCCATCAATACAAGAGACCCGTGTTTCGAATATTTTTCTTTTGAATGAAGTTTTATCTCTTTATTCTCAAATGCATTAATGTGATGTCAACGGCTCATTCAATTTCTCAAATCCGTCAAACAGCGCATCTCTGGGTGCTCCAGTAGCACACCATGTTACCGCGCTGCGTCGCGGGACTCCGTGCTGCGTCACGGATCTGGTTGACTCCGAGTTCGATTCCCGGACTCGCCGTCATTTGCCGAATGTCTCCCCCTGCTCTCTCTCCCGTTTCACCCTACAACTGTCGGTCATGCTTGACCAGAAAAGCGATAAACGCTAAAAAATTTAGTTTAAAAAAAAAAAACAGCGCATCTCATCAGACATTTTAATCCCAGTTACAATATCACAATAACGTGTGAGTGATGATACAATTCAACAATCCTCAGAGTCCTCGTAATTCATAATCCACAAAAACCACAATCCACGCATAGACACTTCAATTTTATGCTTGAATGAAACACAATCCGGGCGCTCCGTTAAGCAAATCTACAGCGGAGAATATATGAAACTAATCAGAGCCAAACGGCCGATAGGTTTCATTCATTAAAAATATCCCCGCGGGATTCACATTTGCAATGCGCCGTTATTAAAATAACAACATGCAGCGTGTATCGCACTCCGAGCGCCGTATATGACGTGCATTATTTTATTTAGGACAAAGTAAATCTATAGGCTGAATATGATTTATTATCAGCATTTAGTTCTATTATTATACATTTCAAAAGCCCCCTCTAGGAAAACGAAGCACAGAAACATAATTCAGAATGGTATAATGGGATCTCTAGACTGTGAGAAATATTTCAGGAAGCGAGCTGGCATTACTTTGCTGGGGCGTGGCCATGGTTCATCCAGCTAACTGAACTAAACCCTGCTCCCGACCAGGCTCAAACTTTCTGATCTGTTACCATGGTGATTTAGAAAATCCGACTTCGGGGAACAGAAAGGTCTGGCTTAAATCAGGCTATACTGGAAATTATCCGGCTAACTCAGTTAGCCAGGTACGGGGAATGGGGCCAGGTGCATCAGAGCCAGAACAAACAGGCTCAGAGACAGTTTCTTCCCCAGAGCCATCACCACCTTGAACTCTAATATGCACCATTATTACATGGCGTTTTAACATTCGCCGGAATGCTAAACGGTGTTAAACGGAATAATGGATGGATTGTCCAAGAAGGGGTCCTGAGGGGGGGGGGGGGGGGGGAAGCGAGCAAGAGCATAGGTATTGTATTGCATTTATTATGGGTAAATCTTTTCATTTACATTTATTTGATTTAAGTACTGGACTGTCATTAATGTCATTATTGTGTCAATCATAGTCCTGTGATTTATTGTGGATTTCCATTGTTTATGTATTGTGTGTCTGTTGTTATGTAAAAAAAAGGGAAAAAATTTAAAACATTTGTTCAAAAAAAAAACATTCGCCGAAATGCTTGATTGTGATTGGTCAATAGCGCTCATCAGATGTCCGTTATTACTCGATAACGAACCTCTGCAGAGCAATAATGACCGCTGTGCGCAGCTGAACCAATCAAGCCCACTGACACACAGATCGCAGTCATGAAAGCTGCTCAGCATATGCACAGCTGCACTCAGTCATCAGTGCAATCAGACCACAGACCTGCCGGCATGACAGCACGGAGCGACAGAACAGAACTGCGTCTGCATTTGATCTCGTCTTGTCGATGGTGTAAAATTAATTAGGTATATTGTTAGTAAGTTAGCCATGTAATAAGCGGGATAATGTATAGCCTATACTCGGTCATTGTCGCAAAATAATTGACCTTCACTACGTTTAAAACACCTCTGTTTAAACTCTGTGTCGGTCAATTATTTTGCGACAATGACCTTGTAGCTATACATTATGCCTTACATAACTCACCCCTTCCCCTCCTCCCACACTGTGCAACATCATACCCCTCAAGTGCAATATCCACAGTGCAATACCCACCCACTAGCGCAGACCTGGGCATTGTACGGCCCGCGGGCCGGATCCGGCCCGCGGGATGATTCTGACCGGCCCGCGAAAGATTACATGATAATAAAAAAAAATAAAAAAAAAATAAAAAAAAAAAATTTGTTTAATATTTTTTTTTTTTTTTTTTTTTTTTTATGTCAACGTTCACACGCACAGTATACGCTTAGGAGACATGCTCAGAAGATGTTGGTTCTCTTTGGATCCACCTACATATGTGAACAGACATTCTCAGTCATGACGTTTACCAAGTCCAGGTACAGATCCTCTCTCACTGATGAACATCTGGCAGCTGTGCTTCGCATCTCCACCTCAGACATGCAACCTGACTTTGATGGACTTGTTAAAGCTCAACAGAGACTGGATTTCTCACACTGAATGAAAAAAAAAGAACTGAAGAACACTAAAATGTGGAAATATAACAAGTGAAATGGGACACTTGATATTTTTTTTTCTTTTTTTTGCAGTTCTGAAAACATTAAATGTTTAATATAGGCATGTAAAGTAAAAAAAAGGCTACAAAACTGGGACACTTTTCTTTACACAGTTCAGTGACATGTCTTGTTTATTTTTGCTATAAGATGATGTGATGTCTTTAGAAAGCTAAGAAAATCCTTGTTTCAATAGTATATGAAACTCAAAATGCCCTTTGTTATTAATGTTTCACATTTTGTTTATCATTTTGGAAATAAATTCTATTTGAATAAATTATATTTTTGAAAGCTAACCTCACCTTTTAATTGCCAAATAATAACATACACTCTTACCAGGGGTCAAAACAATGCCATTTACTGCTTTTTATATAGAAATAAAATGTATATTATGCATAATTGAGTTTGGAATTTTGGCCCGGCCCCCCAACATATTTTCAGTTGCTCATTCGGCCCCCCGGGAAAAATAATTGCCCACCCCTGCACTAGCGTCTGACACTGTCATTGTTATTTTGTATATTGCCATTTTGTATATTGTTGTTATTTTGTATATTGTACAGTATTGTAACATTGTTTTATTGTATAGTATTTATTTTCTCTTTTATTACTTGTGTGATTTTATATTTGCTTCCACTACTGCACCTTAAGTTTGAGTCCCAAATCTTGTTGTATGCAAATATAATGACAATAAAGTACAATCTAATCTAATCTAATCTAATCTAATCTAATCTAATCTAATCTAATCTAATCTAATCTAATCTAATCTAATCTAATCTAATCTAATCTAATCTATGTACCCATCTATGACAAGTCAAAATGTCTGCTGTAAAAAGGGCCTAGTACAGCACTTTGGAATAAAATAGGCCAAACTACAAATGGCAGAATGTCATAGGGACACATTGCTTGCTGTTGCAGATAATTGGGCCTGAAACGATAAGAGTAGCTTAGGCCAACTGCAGTAAACTATGAGAGTAGTTTAGACCTACTAGCAAACTATAAGTGTAGCTTAGGCCTAATCCAGTAAACTATGAGAGTAGCTTAGGCCTACTGTAGCAAATTATAAGAGTAGTTTAGGCCTACTGTAGCAAACTATAAGAGTAGCTTAGGCCTACTGTATCAAACTATAAGAGTAGTTTAGGCCTATTGTAGCAAACTATGAGCATAGCTTAGGCCTACTGTTGCAAACTATAAGACTACCTTAGGCCTACTGTAGCAAACTATAAGAGTAGCTTAGGCTTACTCCACTAAACTATGAGAGTAGCTTAGGTCTACTGTAGCAAACTATGAGCGTAGCTTAGCCTACTGGAGCAAACTATAAAAGTAGCGTAGGCCTACTGTAGCAAACTATGATAGTAGCTTAGGCCTACTGTAGCAAACTATGAGAGTAGCTTAGGCCTACTGTAGCAAACTATAAGAGTAGTTTAGGCCTACTGTATCAAACCATGAGCGTAGCTTAGGTCTACTGTAGCAAACTATGAGCGTAGCTTAGCCTACTGGAGCAAACTATAAAAGTAGCGTAGGCCTACTGTAGCAAACTATGAGAGTAGCTTAGGCCTACTGTAGCAAACTATGATAGTAGCTTAGGTCTACTGTAGCAAACTATGAGAGTACCTTAGGCCTACTGTAGCAAAATATAAGAGTAGCTTAGGCCTTGTAGCGGTGTCCACTTATAGTGCCTATAACATTTACCGTTGGGCGCCAGACAGGGTCAAATTACCTTTTGGATTTGATTAATTAGGCCTATAGCTCCGGCATAAGACTGTACCACATAATAGACAAATTATATAATAATTTGATTAATAGTAGGCCTGGACTAATGGCCAAGCTAAATACTAGGTTAGTTTGCTAACAAATAAACACCCAGGAGTCATACTCAATTCAGAGTCAAAATGTCCATGTATTGTATTGGATTAAAGTCAAAATAAGCAAACATTTTAGAACACAAAACAATTCATTTTCAGACCAGCCTGTGATTAAACTCCCATAAACCAGTCCGTTCACTCAGTTCAGTTCATTTTGTGAACAGGTATAGGCGTTTGCCAATAGTTCCAACTTTCAAGAGTATGTGATGACCGCAACGCAACTGAGCGAATGAATGAAAAAATAGAAAGTCTCTAAAGAAAATAGGTGTGTGTGTGTGTGTGTGTGTGTGTGTGTGTGTGTGTGTGTGTGTGCGTGTGTGTGTGTGTGTGTGTGTGTGTGTGTGTGTGTGTGTGTGTGTGTGTGTGTGTGTGTGTGTGTGTGTGTGTGTGTGTGTGTGTGTGTGTGTGTGTGTGTGTGTCAGTGGAGGCTGCTGACCAAATTTTTAGGTGAAGCACAAATTATTATATTATATCAGTGGACACAGATGAAAACATATTAACATTAGGTGACAGCGGACCTGACCTGATGAAAACATATTACGTGACAGCGCACCTGACCAGATGAAATCATATTAGGTGACAGCGCACCTGACCAGATGAAATCATATTAGGTGACAGCGCACCTGACCAGATCAAAACATATTAGGTGACAGCGCACCTGATCAGATCAAAACATTTTAGGTGACAGCGCACCTGACCAGATCAAAACATATTAGGTGAAGGTGACAAGGAAGCCACAGACTCATACCCCCCCGACACTCAACTAACCGCCTCGGACAGTCCTTCATACCAGTGGCCATCAGGCTCCACAACAGTGGGCAGCGACTGCTGCCAGACATCGACCTAGAACTAATAGGAACCCAAGTAGGACAATAACACTACCCAGATAGCAAAAGGTGTGAATTCAATGTTGATTTATGGTCAAAATGCTTGATTTTTGGTTAAGGTCGACGATTGATGGTGAATCACCCATTAACCGCTGAAGCAATTGACTAATGTTGAAAACATATCATTGAATCAATATTGTTTTGTGGTTGCATTTTAATGATTGAAATGCCAATATCTAATAAATGTTGAATCAACGTATGCTGTTCAACGTATGCTGTTTGTCGTCATTACGTTGGACCGATCCGAATTCCCCCCCCCCAATTTAAACAGATATGGTACGTCCCAGCATGCAGCTGAGCACTCTCTCAATGTGAACTGCATGGCAACAGAACAGCACGTCTGGTTCCCCCGGATTTGATTCTACTGAGTGCTTTACAGTAAGTTTTGGCTATATTACTTTTATCTTAACTGTGTTCTGTGAAAAATAACGTTATTGTGAGTGTGACCAGTGGATCTTGACGGCGTTGTGCATGTGCTTATGCTGCAGTTTGGTAGGTAAATATATACGTCAACTAAGATAAATATTCATGAATATTCGTTAGCGTGTGCTTAATATAACTCTGGAGAGTGTGCAAGTGGAATCGTACGGTTGTTTAAGTTATTTCGATGTAAATATTCTAGCGCCAAACGAATAGAAATTGCGTGGTCCAATTGCGTGCGTTGGTACTGAATGACGTTGTGCGACTCAGCCAATCAAAAGCATGCTTATTGGGTGAACAGGAAGTAGTCAAGGAAGCACGCGCTAGCTGGCCTAGTAAACACGTGGATCCGTAAATGCAACGTTGCCTACCAGATAACGGGACCGCGTGTTTCTTTTTGTATGGCTGTTCAAACTAATTTTACAGTTCTGCTAGCTACATGCAGTATTTAGCGAGCTGGGTTAGCCGGTTAGTTGGCTTTGAATCCCGGCTGCGGCTAGGTAGCCAGCTAGCTAAATGCACCGCGACGGTGATGTCACCAAACAAAATGGCGGCGCCCATGTTGATAAAGCGCTTCACATAACAAATCGTTTTTTCTTAGAAACTGCTTATTTTTATAACGTGATTTTTTTCTGTGGCTTATCTAAATACTAATTTGATGCTATGACTATGTTTATATCGCTATATGCTTCATCTCCCCTTTAAGCTTAGGCACTCTTTCTAAGTTGGTTAAGGTTAGAGTTTGTCTTAGAGCATGGCGATAGAACGCCAGGTAGTTTGCAGGCTGTTTGGCGTGCCACTGGTCCTGCTAATGTTGAATGAATGAATGAAAACTTTATTTAACAGATTGCAGAAGGGGTACAATACAATATGGCTCAATACACACAATTGTTAAGGGGATGCAGACCAGAGAAAGACGTTTTTGTCTCGTTTACATCAGGGTCCCCCATTTTCAATTCATAGTGACATTTATGACATACACATGATGACATTTATGGCATAGGGAGGGACATGCATGACATACAGATAGTATATAGTTAGACGTTTGGTTATATGCACGGTATTTTCTAATGAACAATATAACAATAATATAATAATGAACTCTCTTGATATTGATCAAAATGTGGAATTATGCAAGCGTTTCACCCTGCACATTGCAATGCAGAACATTAATCAGGACCCTCCCCCCTTTTTTCTTTCTTTTTCCAGAATCACGTACCAGTCTCAAGAAGCCGCATGTTGCAGCAATTGAAGCAAAGACCTGTTCTAGCCAAGTAAATAGCACAATGTATGTACCATTACATTGACTATATAGTTAGACGTTTGGTTATATACATGGTATTTTCGAATGAACAATATAACAATAATATAATAATGGACTCTCTTGATATTGATCAAAATGTAGAATTATGCAAGCGTTTCACCCTGCACATTGCAATGCAGCACATTAATGTCGACCCTCCCCCCTTTTTTCTTTCTTTTTCCAGAATCACGTACCAGTTTCAAGAAGCCGCACGTTGCAGCAATTGAAGCAAAGACCTGTTCTAGCCAAGTAAATAGCACAATGTATGTACCATTACATTGACTACAGCACCTCATCACTATGTCATCTTATTCTCGGGCTAAAAGACGTAGAGTCAACAAATTAGTGAGAGAGACAGAGCAGGCTATCCTCACTGATTATAAGTTAATTGTTGCTGCTAATTCAAGGACAAACCATCACTCTTTAGAGAACACAGATCCTGTCACAGCCTATACTGAGTGCCTGCTCGATTTACCAAAGACAGACTTGCCACTAGATTTAACAACTAGATCAGACTTGCCACTAGATTTATCAACTTCAGACTTGCCACTAAACAGACCACTAACTATCAGTGATCAAAGTGAAAATATTGACTCACCAGGTGAGTCAAATGCACATTTTGAAAGTATAGCTGGGGATGACGAAATTGAACCTGAACATGTCTTTGACAGTGATGAGCATAATGAAGATGTCCTCATGACAAGTTTAAAATATTGGGCAACAACCTATTCAGTCTCTCTGGTTGCACTATCATCTTTGCTGTCCTTTTTGAAGATGTTTCACCCCACCCTTCCTAAAGATGGAAGAACATTGCTAGGAACACAAAAACATGTGCCTACCACTAAGATTGAAGGGGGAGAATACTATCATTTTGGTTTAGTCAAAGGGGTGCTTTCACGGTTGGCATGTTTGATTTTACCGGCAACTCTGACAACTCTTAATTTACAGTTTAATATAGATGGTTTACCTTTATTCAAAAGTTCTAAACTTCAGTTTTGGCCCATACTTGGAAGTCTCAAATGTGACTACACAAAGTCCCCATTTGTTGTTGGCATTTTTTGTGGTCTGAGCAAGCCAAAGAGTGTTTTTGAGTACCTAGAGCAGTTTGACAAAGATCTTCAGAATGTACTGTCTAATGGCATTATTTATAATGACAAGCAATTTGATGTACAGATTTCTTCTTTCATTTGTGATGCCCCGGCTAGAGCTTATATTAAGCAGACCAAGGCATTTAATGGCTATTCTGGTTGTGACAAGTGTTTTCAGGAGGGTGTATGGAGAAATAAAATGACATATCCTGAAACAAAAGTCAGACTTAGGACAGACTCCAGTTTCTCAGACATGGTTGATGAGGCACATCACAATGGGACGAGCCCTTTAACAGGTTTAGTTAAGATGGTTTCTATGTTTCCAACTGATTACATGCATCTCTGTTGTCTCTGAGTTACAAGGAAACTGCTTAATATATGGTTAAAGGGGAAGAATTTGGCAACAAGGGTCCCTTCCAAAACTGTACAAGCCATTTCAGGTAAACTGCTAAAGCTACGTCCCTACATGCCTTGTGAATTTAACCGTAAACCAAGGGAACTGTCAGAGTTAGATCGCTGGAAAGCTACTGAGTTGCGATCCTTCATGTTGTATTGGGGTCCTGTTGTTTTGAAGGATTCCCTCCCCAGTGAGCTGTATGACAACTTCATGTTGTTTTCTGTTGGAATGTACTTGTTGCTGTCCCCTAGTATTTCTGAGGAAATGTTGGCCTTTGCGCACAAGTTGATGGTTTCTTTTGTTGAACACTTTGGGACAGTGTATGGAAGAGGTGAAATTGTGTACAATGTACACCAGCTTATTCATTTGGCTGAGGAATACAGGAAGTTTGGCACTCTAGATAATATCTCAGGATTCCCTTTTGAGAACTATCTTGGACAAATTAAGCATCTTCTACGCAAGCCACATCAGCCTCTACAACAGGTAGTGAAAAGGTTGTCTGAAATTCCACATGTTGGATCCCCATGTCCCACAGATGATCCAATTTTGCGTAATATTCACACTGATGGGCCTGTCCCCCCACAGTTTACTTCTTCACAACAGTACAGGAAGGTCTCCACTCATCGGTTTACTTTGTCCACAAAGAAAGGAGACAATTGTATTGAGGTTGGAGATGGATTTGCATTAGTAGAGATTATTCTTAAATCAGAGGAAGAGGTATAATATAATTTACAGAAAGTACAGACACAAACAGCCATACTACATGTATCCCTGTGAATCATCATACATTGGTACATACAAGGTCAGTGGCTTGCAAGAAGATATAGGGATAGGTAAACTTCGCTATATCAAGCGCAAATGTCTTCTCTCTCCAGACGGAGATGGTGCCATTGCAATACCACTACTTCATTTAACAGCATAACCATACTGCTCTACAAAGCTAAAGTGCAGTAACTATATTGACACACTGACTCTAACGTCGGATTTCGGGGCATAACTTACCTCATTAATAAATACACAATTAGTACAATATTACATGTACACAGATAACATGTTTGGCTGACCAATTGAAACGCTTAAAGGAAAACTCCAACATTTTGTGAAATTAGCTTATTTAACATCTTCCCTGGAGTTGGACAAGAAGATGCATACCTTTTTCGTTTTTACGCCTGGACCGTTAGCCTAGCTTAACTTCATCACTGGAAGTGGGGCAGACATCTAGCCTAGTTCACTACAGTCAGGAAATATACTCCAAATACAACTCCCAAACGTTCCTGTAAACATGTTGTGACCTGTGTGTTTACCCCGTCTCCCAGTCACACAAGTCACACGAGTCTCCCAGTCACATGAGTCTCGTGTGACTGGGAGACTTGTGTGACTTGGAGACTTGTGTGACTTGTGTGACTTGGAGACTTGTGTGACTTGTGTGACTTGTGTGACTTGTGTGACTTGTGTGACTCGTGTGACTTGGAGACTTGGACTTGTGTGACTTGTGTGACTTGGAGACTTGTGTGACTTGGAGACTTGTGTGACTCATGTGACTTGGAGACTTGTGTGACTGGGAGACTTGTGTGACTTGGAGACTTGTGTGACTCGTGTGACTTGGAGACTTGGACTTGTGTGACTTGTGTGACTTGGAGACTTGTGTGACTTGGAGACTTGTGTGACTCGTGTGACTTGGAGACTTGGGCTTGTGTGACTGGGAGACTTGTGTGACTTGGAGACTTGTGTGACTCGTGTGACTCGTGTGACTTGGACTTGTGTGACTTGTGTGACTTGGAGACTTGTGTGACTCGTGTGACTTGGAGACTTGGACTTGTGTGACTTGTGTGACTTGGAGACTTGTGTGACTTGGAGACTTGTGTGACTCATGTGACTTGGAGACTTGGACTTGTGTGACTTGTGTGACTTGGAGACTTGTGTGACTTGGAGACTTGTGTGACTCATGTGACTTGGAGACTTGTGTGACTGGGAGACTTGTGTGACTTGGAGACTTGTGTGACTCGTGTGACTTGGAGACTTTGGCTTGTGTGACTTGTGTGACTTGTGTGACTTGGAGACTTGTGTGACTTGTGTGACTGGGAGACTTGTGTGACTTGTGTGACTGGGAGACTTGTGTGACTTGTGTGACTGGGAGACGTGGTAAATACACAGGTCACAACATGTTTACGGGAACGTTTGGGAGTTGTATTTTGATTGTATTTGGAGTATATTTCCTGACTGTAGTGAACTAGGTTAGATGTCTGCCCCACTTCCAGTGATGAAGTTAAGCTAGGCTAACTGTCCAGGCGTTCCCTAAGCCCAATGCATGCAGAGAGACGAAAAAGGTATGTATCTTCTTATAACTCCAGGGAAGATGTCAAATAAGCTAATTTCACAAAATGTTGGAGTTTTCCTTTAAATGCTTCAAAAATGCAATGTGTGCGGACTAATTAGGAGGCGGCTGTTACAAAGGGTCAGATTAAACCGAATATATATATATTTATTACTTGAGATATATTGTATAGTATTTGTATATCGTCTGATATCCCTTGTATATTCTTTGTACATATACACGGAATATCCCTTTACCTAGTACAGGCCAGACCATAATATTCATTCTCCTATTGGACAGCGACCCCCCTAGGCGCCACAGCCATACCCCCAATGTCTAGTTCAAAGTCACCGCTAAGACGTATAAATACGTTGCAGGTGGATACAGCAGTTAGTTACCCCAATAAGTTGAAGCCTTCACCACGATACAACGTGCTGTGAAGTGTGCCCGTTTTGCCCCAAAATAGAGCCTTGAGACCGCGTGCAAATTGATAGCTGAAGTGTCAGAGTTTAACGCTGTATCGTCGAGTTCGACCTATTCTATTATTAAGTATTAGTCTATTATGTATAGTGTATCGTGCGGCTACCGTTCTACAGTGACCAGCATTACCAACGTTTCATCGTACCGAGCTAGTGTGCTTATCCAGGCTGGGCGGCCTAACCTTGTGCCGCCATCCGAGGAGCCCTAGACGAGAACCGTGTGGATATGTACACTGGATAACCTACACCGACGACTACAGACAGAAATAAGGCTGGATTATATTAGTTTAGGACGGTATGGGAATGGCTTGTAAGGAGAGATCATTATGAGTACCGTAAATTCTCATTTCAGCCCTTTGAAGATGAATGGTGAGGTGGTGCTGTGGTCAGTTGTACAGTTCCCAAATGGTGGGACAGCAGTAGTTCTAGAGAGCTGGTTTAATGCTAAAAACCAGACTGTGTTATGGCCCCCTAAACACATAAAGCTCACAAAAGCCCTTCGAGATGGACTGCAACCAGATGATAAATGGATCACCTATAAGGATGTACGTGAGCTTACTACGTGTGGTGAGTATTTCGTGCAACACATACACAAAAAGTGAGGACGCAAATTGTGACGATGCACATATGATAAGAGGTACATATCTTTTTTTGTTAAACACTGGACTGCAGATATGTTAATTGTCATTTTCTCTCTGCTCTTTCCAGAGACCCATGATGAGGCCAAAAAACGAGAGACCAAGTACACCTCAACTATGTGTCCAACCTCTGAAATTGAATCTGAGGACGAAGGAGATCTCCGCCAGAAAAGAAGATCCAGGTACAGTGTTCACTTTGTTAAAGGGACAACTCTCCCTAGGGTGTTGTAAATAATGGCACTGCTGTTGTAGTTGCAAGTAGTGCTAAAAGGATAACACACAGTGGCCTGAGGGCCTATGTATTCAGACTTTAGCCTTGTGTATATATATACTTTTTTTTAGGCCAAATCAGCAGTATGTGCACTCGGACTCTGATGACTCGAGTGGCGACGCCAAAAGAAAACGTTTTGCCAAAGCACCTGATGTGGGTTTCCCAGGTATTGATGCAATGCATTTATTTTATATAGGCACTTTGGAAATGATCACTGCTACAGTTAATAATAATAATAATAATAATAATAATAATAATAATAATAATAATAATAATAATAATAATAATAATAATAATAATAATAATAATAATAATAATAATAATAATAATAATAATAATAATAATAATAATAATAATAATAATAATAATAATAAACAGTTAAACAAATTAGTCTGACCATGTACCGACAAATTGAGCATTTTAATTTGATTGGACTTCTGCATTTCTTGCAGTTATTCTATAGTTGGCCCAAAATATATACATTGTGAATAACATGCCAACTAAAATATGTTATAGGACAGACTCCAAAATCGAGCCGGTCTCGTAAGGCGCTAAGATCCGGCAACCCTCCAGTTGTTGGCCAAGAGCCTACAATGAATGGTATGTTGCTATGAATGTTAAAATGCCAACTAGATGACTGTTTAAACATGATTTGTAGCATCTTCAATTCTCACCCTGGCTTACCTTTTTTAGATTCTTTGGATGGTGGCATGATCTACAGCTATTTAGATTCGTTGCAGACTCCTGATCCAAATAACAGTAAGTGAACCCATATCTGTGTTCTTGTGAGGAGCTTGCTGGCAGGTCGCTGGCATCATGCATGCAACAGAATACATGTTTACAATGTGCATGCCAGCCCACTACAAAAATTCAAAGCCTTCACAACTTGCAAGCAATGTCACAATAAAAATGTGTAGTTGTACATAATGCTTTTATATTGAGCACAATTTCCACCATGTTTGAGTCGCAACTTATTTTACATTTCCCCTTTGTAGATCTGGTTACTAGCAACTACCGGCAATCGCTAACTCAACATAATGGTGAGTTATCAAGCAATCTCATAACATAATATTCTGGCATGTTTAAAATATCTGTATTGTCTCGCATTGTCTTTGATATTTTTATTAAAGTAGTATTTGGCAGTGCACGTGAAATCAGCTGAATGGAAATCAAACATTTTCTCACATGGGGGATTACAATAGCGTCATTTGCTAATAACTTTGTGTATTTCCTACTGTGTTTCAGCCGAGATGCCAGGATTTGATATTGTACAGTATCACCAGCAGCAGCAGGCCTCACATGTCCAGCAGCTGCAAGATCGACAAAGTGCAAGTAGTGGTATGATACTGTACTCTTTCAGTAACAGTGTTTTGAGAGACGGGGATACAACTCCTTACACCCCTTCCTGACATAGAGCGACGCGAGCGAGCGAGAAAAAGTGATTAAAATGTATTCGTTTCAATCAGACTATCCTGACCTGCCGCGAGCGACAGTGAACTGAGCAGCGATGTCGTTCACCCCTCAAATATTCGCTCGCTGTGTCTCTAGTTGAGCGATTACGCGGCCGAGTCCCGCCCCTAAACACTTTTTATTGGTCGAGAATCCAGGTAACACACACTCGGACACGCGCTGCGTCATATCAGGACAGTGTCGTGTGCGATTTCGTCTCCAGTTCGCTCGCTTGCTGCCTGTCAGGAACCGGTGTTAGTGATTATGACATGTATGTTAATTTGACTGACAAGTCAGATTTTGTATTTTTAAATATAATGATTTGTTTCTACAGGGATGTCGGGATGCAGCTCGGGGCAATACTACAGTCCCCCTGGTCTCTCACAACATGCACAAAATGGTATGCCATTTTAGAGGGAACTACCACCAGTTTGATCCAATGCAGTCAAACTATAGTGAAATATATAACTATGATTTTGTTTCTACAGCGATGTCAGGACACAGCTCAGGGCAATCTGGTGTTTCACAGCGTAGACAGATGGCCGGCGATGACGGGCAGCTTATGAAAGGCAAGTCTATTGGACATGGTGTAATTCCTCGTGTGATTTGCTGCTTATTTTTATTTCTCACTTAATGATTTTAACTCTTCTTCTGAAGACCTTACCATCCAGAAGAATAATTCAATGCTTGCTGAATTACTTGTCGTGGTGAAGGATCTATCCAGAGATGTGCAGTTCATCAAGACCGAGTTGGCTGAGGGCAACATATCTGGTGGGACCAGGGGACACGGGGTGGCCACCACAACCACTATGCTCCCCTTCCAGCTGCCAATCGCCAGTGAACAAGACTTCAATGAGGCAGAATCATTACTGATGGAGCAATCAGTCCGTCAAAAGATGGTAATTTATTGAACTGCATTCATTTATCAAATGTAGATCGTTTCAGTGTGGTCTTGTTCAGGGGAAAAATGTGTTTAGCACTTTCTAGTTCAAAACGTGTTAGAGCTTGTATATCTGCTATTTATGAAACGTTTTGAAATTGTTTAAATATACCGTTTACATATGGACAGGAGGGTTAATGTGGTTAAACCTAATGACTGGCATGGGCTGGAATATCAGTGCATGCATAAAGTGTGTGTATAAACAAGTTGGTTGCTCTGTGTTCATAAAATAAACGTTATGCTGTTTCTAACGCAGGGCCTTCATTTTCTTCTCTCTGATTTAGATTTCTCGCCTGGCTTTGGTAGGAGGCACCAATTCAGAGAACCTGATCAGACTGATGTTGAAAACTGCTATGACCAACGCCCTGGCCAGTGGGTTCAACTGGGCTGGAAAGAAAGAAAAGCGTTGTTCAGAAAGCAAGAAGCCATTCAAGCACACCACACTACAAGCCTGCATGTTTGGTGAGCTTCCTCCCCTGCAAACTACTTCATAGGTTAAGTTTAGGTAGTGAGGTGGTGATGCTGGTGATGCTGGTGATTCAGAATATAATTATGCTGTTGCAAAAACTTAAAAAAAAAGTGTTATGTTGGAATAAAGTGATGAAAGTGCAACCTATAAGAAATGGACAACGTAATTGGTGAGCTTTAGAGGTGCATGGATACACATTGTATTGCCTAGATGGTGTCAGGCTAGGCGATTGCTTAATTCTCTTTCCTGTCCAGTCTAACTGGATGCTGACTGTAGCTTGTTACTGTAGACCTACAGAGTGAGTAATTGAGTGATTAAAAAAAATCGCACTCGTGTGAAGTGAGGGGTGCTCTTATCATCGTACATCATCTCACCCACCTCTCTTCCTCACTTTTTTATTTTTGTGTCTATCAGCTGCTGCTCGACAGTTTGACCCCAAGCTGACCGACCAGGACTACAGCGAAACTGTCAAGAAGTGGCTTCGTTATGCGCCAGACCGGGAGGGAGGCATCTCAAGGAACCGAAGTGACCCAAACTTAAGTCAAGCGAACCAGAGTCAAACTTAGGGTACCCCAGCACAGCACACACTGTTTCCCTGGTTCATACAGTACAAGGAATTACCCTCATGGACACTGTTCTTCCATGGACGGCATCTACTTGAATGACTTGCTGCTTCAGCCTGTTCTTGCAGTGTTTATTTTTTTTATTTTTTATTTTAACCTTTATTTACCCAGGGTAGGTTCGCTGAGCACGGATGCTCTTTTTCAGCTACGCCCTGCTTCACATTCACAGAGTTCCATTCACACCTGGGAGCTGCCCAGGCCTAACAAAATTAATAGTTGGTTTCAGGTTGCCGACCGACCCTGCCGATTTAGGTGCGACCCAATATATTGTATGGGTTTTTAGAAAAAAATATAAAAAAAAAAAACGATTTTTTTTTTTTTTTTTTTAATAAAGTTTCATAGAAATCTTAGTCAAACATTTAGTATTATGGATATTAAACATGCTGGCAGAGTACATGCATCCATGTTGTTGTGAACATTTTAATTAAATAAAGAAATTCCCTATCCATAGTCGCCGTGGGAAAGAATAAAATAAAAAAATTAAATAAAATAAATTCCCTACCTACCCATGGCCAAACTGACAACCAACCTGAAACCAACTATTAATTTTGTTAGGCCCCAGTACAACCACAGTCTGACACTGTTGGCCACTGAGCAACAGTTGGGGGTTTAGTGCCTTGCTCAAGGGCACTTCAGCGGTTGGTGTTAAGGGTATGGGAGAGAGTTATATGGGAGAGAGTTATAGAAACATTAGGGGTGTAACGGTACACAAAATCCACGGTTCGGTACGTACCTCGGTTTTGAAGACACGGTTCGGTATTATTTATCTATTTATTTAACTGTATTAAACAATATAAAACGAATTGGCCATAATTGACTGAGCAAACTAATGCTTACTGCTGTAACCTACTAATAACACTTAAGTAAATCTGAAGATTATTATATAGCAGATGCCTTGGAGGATAAGTCGTGGACAACTGTAGATCATCTAAGCTCCACTGTGTTTAAATTCAAATCCTATGCCATTGTTATTTAACCCTTGTGTCTGAAAACTAAAGTATTATACTCTTATTAGGGGACTAAATTGAAAAACTCCATAAAAAGATTATGTTGAAATAATTTCCCACTTTCTTTTCCATAAATATTTTATTCAACTTCAGCCCTGATCATAACAATTTTTTATATTATTTTTGTAATGAAATACTCCCACTTTTCTGAAAAGAGTTGTTAAATATGACAAAAAAAATAATATGTGGTGGTTATGATCGGGCTGAAGTGGAATAAACAATTTATGAAGAGTAAAAAAAAAATACAAGATAATTAAAAGATTATGCCACATATTATGTTGGCTACAAACATAATCACTGCAAAGTTATCAAACAAATACGAATCTGATCAGACACAAGGGTTAAGTTGTTGTTCCCTTTCTAATTTCCTCAAACATCTAGTCTAGTTAATGTGATCAATATTATTTGACAATTGATGCTTTTTGTTGGACATTTCAGTCAGTAGTGAGCTCATACTTTGAGCTCATAAATTTATAGTTAAAATGATTGAGACAACGCAATCTTGTCTTTGTTGTGCATGAATGCGTGTGCTCACCACACACAATATGTGTGTCACTATTCTGGCAGTGGCTATATATGTATTGTTAATGAAAGCCTGTTATAAGGTCTGTTATTTTTTTTTTGTGTAAAAGGTATGGTCACTGGAAGTATGATACCCTAGAAAAAAAAATTCATATTAAAGCCATGTTGTCATTTTTGTTCACACATTTTTGGAAATATGGTCATATAAGAATTGTATTATTATTTATTTAACAATAGTGTGTTTAACAGCAGGAAAAAAACATGTAATGTTATGATGTATACATATCAGCAGCAATATTTTAATGTAAAATGTACATTAATCAGTATTGATTCCTTAACTTTACAAGTTACAAGTAGATGTACAAGTTACAAATGTACAAGTAGAGTACCATTTAGATTATGGTTGAATAAACATTGATGTCTAACATTGATTCAATATAAAATCAACTAAAATGTGCATGTAGATTACCATTTAGATGATGGTTGAATCAACATTGATATAGTATCAGTTATGGTTGACACCTAACATTGATTCAACATGTAAGTCATAGACAACGATCTGTATAATTTCGATGTCAGGCTTCAACATAGATTCAATATTTCTGCCGAACCCTATTTCAACGTTGATTCACTCATTTTTTGCTATCTGGGTACCTTATGCATACTGCACCTTATGTGGATACTGTGATACTGTGAATAATGAATAATGTATATTTCAGTTAGTTAGATAGTAAATTATATTGACCTATTTGTTTACACTGCTTGTATTGTTTTCACTACCTGTACCCCCCCCCCTTCCCCCATGCTGCTATGATGCCTGAATTTCCCCAAGGG
>NC_140177.1:98228047-98300516 GCF_963971535.1 Notolepis coatsorum
TGTAATTGGTAGTGCAGCTTGCACAAAGGAGAAACAGGAATAAATGGAAGATATTGGGAGGAAAGGGGAGAAGAGTGTGAGGTACAGTATGTCTCAGGCAGTGGTGGCCTGGAGCAGAGTGTGAGGTACAATATGTCTCAGGCAGTGGTGGCCTGGAGCAGAGTGTGAGGTGCAGTATGTCTCAGGCAGTGGCGGCGTGTGGGTGAAATGCTCAGTGGGGTCTGACTGGAAGCACTGTTTGGCCCTGAGCTGTGAAGCCTTCGGCAGGAATGATGGTTGGCATCAATCCCCTGAAACACAACTTTCTTTGTATCCGTCTCTCATAGCAGTCACACTTTCAATGTTTCAATGTAATAATGAAATCAGAAATAGCTTTTGTCTATGCACGGAGGTTCCCGGTTCGATTCCCACTCCTCCCGGGCAGCGTGTCGAAGTGTCCTTGAGCAAGTCACTTAACCCCTAATGGCTCCCGATGAGCAGGTTGGCACCTTGCATGGTTGCCTCCTCCGTCGGTTTTGTGAATGTGTGAGTGAATGGGTAAAATGTGAGGAACAAATTGTAAAGCGCTTTGGATAAAAGCGCTATATAAATGCAGCCATTTACCATTTTACCTCTCAGAGATAATGCGATAGATTTGCAATAGCTTATCACAGCCATGTCTATGTCATATGAATCAAATGCATTACATAGGCTCAGGATGAGAACTTAACTTGTAATTTTATAGAACTTATGGTCAAAAGCATGACGAGATACCTTCATGGTTTACAGCTGGAGACACCAAGAGACGTACGTATGAGTCGTGTTGGAGAAGCTTCTCTGAAAGCATAGTTTATCAATTATTCCACACTGGAAGGAGTTGAACTCCAGAAAAGCTACTAGCGGTGGGAATCACCAGAGGTCCCACAATACGATAGTATCACAATACTAGTCACAATACTATAATATTGTGATATATTGTGATGTATTAGCTTTTTCAATTGCAAAAACGTTGTCAACATCTGCAATAAAAATATATATATATTCAATCTGTTTTGATCTAATAAGATAACATTTTCATTCTGTTCACCTCACTCTATATAATAATAATATTGATAATTTGTATTGCAGCAAAATAGGTTTGTCAAGAAAAAACATTTTATTTTATTTTTAAATATCAATACTTGGCATCAGTGTATCAATATAATATCGGCACGCAAAATATTGCAATACTATGCTGTATCTATTTTTCCCCCACCACTAAAACCTACCCTCAACGTAAATAATTTGGTTAACTAAAGCTACTTCGAAAAAGTAGAAAAAGTAGTCTCTGAACTTTACTTCCAAACAAATCCATTAGAACCAAGGTACAGCCACACCCTTAAGTCAACTCCCTCCTGTCACTCAATCAGTGTCCATTCTGAAGTGAGACACCTCCATCTAGTGTCCACCACACAGCCCCCCCCCCCCCCCGAACATTTAGAATTTACATTCAGTGCAACACCAAATAAACGGAACTGAACACAATAAACCCCCAAAAACAGTGCACCCAGTGTCTTTAGTCTCTTTTAGGAGGTCTGACCACGCGGCCATAACGACTGTATTTAACAGTCACAGGGAACGTGGAAGGGGAAAGGGTAAGGGTAGGGGCAGGGGGCCGGCCCCGCCGCCGCCGAGGCTTCGTTGGTGGAAAGGTAGGGGTAACAACGGCCGGAGGGCATGGGACAGGGGAAGACTTGGGTGGCCGGCCCCGGCGCCGGGACTGAGCCAGCTCCACCGGCCCGTTTGGGACCACATGAGCAGGCTTAAGATGATCGACTGAGATCTGCTCCTTATTCCCCCCCATGTCCACCACAAAGTACTTGGGGCCCGGCTCGAGGACGTGGAAGGGCCCGTCATAGGGAGCCTGCAGTGGAGAACGGTGGGCATCATGACGGATGAACACATACCTCGCAGTCATCAGGTCCTTAGGAATGTAGGACTGGGGAAGGCAGTGATGTGTGGGAACTGGGGCAAACACCCTCGCTGCGTCCTGGAAGGCAGATCGGTGAGCTGTAGTGGACCAAGGGGCAGAGGAACCAGGAAGGAACTCCCCTGGGACCCTCAGCGGTTGACCAAAAACCAATTCGGCTGAAGAGGCCTGCAGGTCTTCTTTAGGGGCAGTACGCAGGCCCAACATGACCCACGGAAGACGGTCGACCCAGTTGCCGTCTGTGAGCGTGGCCCGGAGAGCGGCCTTCATGGATCTGTGAAAACGCTCACACATGCCGTTGGCCTTTGGGTTGTATGCTGTGGTACGATGGAGTTTCACCCCAAGTCTCTCAGCCACGGTGCTCCACAGCTCAGAAGTGAACTGGGATCCCCTGTCCGAAGTCAGGTCCAATGGCGTGCCAAACCGAGTGACCCAGCCGAAGATAAACGCCAGAGCCACCTCCGCAGCTGTTGTTGATGACAGGGGAACAACCTCCGGCCACCTGGTGGTCCTGTCCACCATAGTGAGGAGGTGTGTGAAACCTTGAGACGGGGGAAGTGGGCCCACCAGGTCCACGTGGACATGGTCAAACCTCCTCTCTGGAATGAGAAACGGCTCCAGGGGGGCCTTAGTGTGACGATGTACCTTGGCACGCTGGCACGCCACACAGGAGGCCGCCCATACTTTGACGTCCTTCCTAAGGCCCGGCCAGACGAACTTGGCCCCTACCAGCTTGACCGACGCCTTTACCCCAGGGTGTGAAAGGGCATGAATGGTGTCAAATACCCGGTGGCGCCAGTCAGTTGGAACTATGGGGCGGGGCTGGCCAGTGGAGACGTCACAGAGGAGCGTGGCGCCGCTGTCGTGAAACACCACATCCTCAAGTCGAAGTCCTGTCACAGCCGTCCTGAACGCCTGAAGGTCTGAGTCAGTGAGCTGGTCAGCAGCCATGGCAGCATAGTCGATGCCCAGGTGCACAGGGTTGACGCGCGCCCGGGAGAGGCAGTCTGCCACCTGGTTGTCTTTATCGGCTACATGCTGGATGTCGGTAGTGAACTCCGATATGGCGGAAAGTTGGCGCTGCTGTACAGAGGTCTCATCAGGTGAGCCGCATGGGCTATAAACCTATTGTAAAAATTAACCATCCCCAGGAACTCCTGGAGAGGTTTGATGGTGAAGGGGCGGGGGAAAGCAGCAATTGCCTCCACCTTGGCGGGTAGAGGAACAGCCCCCTGGGAAGAGACATGGTGGCCCAGGAAATCCATGGCCGGCAGGCCAAACTGACATTTGGTCGGGTTCACGATCAGCCCATGCTCGTTTAGCAGCTCGAACAGTTGACAGAGATGTCCCCGATCCTCCTCCACCGATGCACTGGCTACCAGAATGTCATCCAGATAAATAAACAAAAATTACAGGCCTCGCAGCACAGAGTCCATCAGCCGCTGGAATGTTTGCGCTGCCCCTTTAAGGCCGAATGGCATGCGCAGGAATTCAAACAGTCCAAACGGGGTGATAATGGCAGTCTTGGGCACGTCGAGCGGATGGACCGGCACCTGGTGGTAGCAATATTTAAAAAAAAAAGATCCATTATCTTTTGATAATTCAGCCTCAGACTGGTTGTGTCCCATAAAGGGGTCCCGGACTTGCAGTAATAGTTAACAAGTGTTACAATTACAGTCTATTTCCTATTCATTGTGAATATTTTGTCAATGTTTTCTTTAACAGCACAGGCAGATTTCACGGCCAAGTGTAAACATTTTCAACTCACACAAACACCTCATCACCTGCTCTCTGGGTGCTGACTTGTTGAATCGAACACAACTTTGAGTGAATAACATTCCATTCAATATGTCAGCACCCATAAAGCAGGTGATTTGCCTACGAATACTCATTTGCCTTACAAGTGCATTCAAATCATAAATGTCATTAAGTGAACGTTGTATATACCCTTTGCTATATAAAATATTCGATTTATACATTTGTGTGGACTTGGTTTCATGGTGGGAAAGTGTTCATCATATCTATATCATGTACTGTGTGGCCAGTAGTTAAAGTACATAATCGGTAGTGGTTTAATGATACCATACTTATCAATACAGTCAGGGAATTGTACCCCTCAGTTACAGACAGCAAACGTAATCATTCAGCAACAAAAACGTTGCTGTATTCACCAGTGTAACCATGGCCTAAGCCAACCGCCCACCCTAATACAAACACAGCATTACTATGTTTATGGTTCATTTTAACATTTAATGATTATGGTTAAATGTAAGATATAAAGCTAGCTAGCAAATTAATGATGTTGAGTTAACTCTAGAATATTAGAATGCTAGAGTACAATAAGATTACATCACATAATGTTAGCACTACTCCTAGAACCTGTTGATGGCTCAGCAAGCTAAAGTTAGCACTACTCCTATAACCTGTTGATTTAGCATCTGCGAGCTAAAGTTAGCACTACTCCTAAAACCTGTTGATTTAGCCTCAGCAAGCTAAAGTTAGCACTACTCCTAGAACCTGTTGATTTAGCATCAGCAAGCTAAAGTTAGCACTACTCCTAGAACCTGTTGATGTAACCTCAGCAAGCTAAAGTTAGCACTACTCCTAGAACCTATTGATTTAGCATCAGCAAGCTAAAGTTAGCACTACTCCTAGAACCTGTTGATGTAGCCTCAGCAAGCTAAGGTTAGCACTACTCCTAAAAACCTGTTGATGTAGCCTCAGCAAAAGCACCTGCGGCTACCGAAGCCAACTACGACATATAATAATAATAATAATAGCAACTGGAGCGTAACAGAAAGAAGCATTTTGTATACAAGTATTCTGTACTTCTGTATGACACCTAATAAAGAAACTTGAACTTGAACTAGTTTGCTGTGAAAATGCTCCCAGAACGACTGGCTCATTGCAGCCCAATTTTGCTTAAAATATGTAAATAAAGTACTAAGTACTTTTTTTTATGTTTTCATTAAACCTTTGAGTTCCCCTATACTGGGGAACGAACCCAGGGCGTTTGCATGGGAGGCAAGTGCCTTTAAATCAACAGAGACACACTTTTCTGATAGCCTCGCCCAGATCCTAACCCTAACCACACTGTTGCCTTAAACTAACATAACCGTCAAACTCTAACCCTAGCTTTATATCTTACATTTAACCATAATCATTAAATGTTAAAATGAACCATAAACATAGTAATGCTGTGTTTGTATTAGGGTGGGCGGTTGGCTTAGGCCATGGTTACACTGGTGAATACAGCAACGTTTTTGTTGCTGAATGATTACGTTTGCTGTCTGTAACTGAGGGGTACAATTCCCTGACTGTATTGATAAGTATGGTATCATTAAACCACTACCGATTATGTACTTTAACTACTGGCCACACAGTACATGATATAGATATGATGAACACTTTCCCACCATGAAACCAAGTCCACACAAATGTATAAATCGAATATTTTATATAGCAAAGGGTATATACAACGTTCACTTAATGACATTTATGATTTGAATGCACTTGTAAGGCAAATGAGTATTCGTAGGCAAATCAACATTGAATGTCCAATCTCTGGTTACGCAGGAAGCAAGTATACAACCTGGCTCTTTAGGGAACTATAGCGATGGTACCTAAATGATTATAGCTGGATATACTAAAAGGGGGTCCCGCTGGTTGTAAGTCAGTAGAGGGGGGGGGGGGGGGGGTTAGGAGAGCCGCCGGCGATATCCCATCTGGCCAACGATTTCTTGGGAGAATTCAGAGTGCTGAACACGGTGCCCACAGAACCTCGGTCCACAGATGAATACAGCTGGGCCCTCTTGTAGACGGTAGCTGCCGGTCCACAACGAAGAGACGTGAGGCGACCTCACTCGGGGTAGAGCGCCGTCTCACCTGGACTCCTCTCGGGGGGTAGTTCCAACACTCGCTAGTGTTGGCTGTTATCCATGGCATAATCAAAGCACCCAAAGCAAGTAGATAATCCAAGCCGTGTAGGGCTCGCCGTCGTCCGGGTAAGGTAATCCAATGTGCAGGTCCACTCGTCCTGGCCCAGAACTCCTCGGATGAAAGCACCACACGTGGTCTGCCCAGCCTGGTTAAGACTCTAGATAACGCGAGGAACGATGGGGGTACTGCTCACTTTATAATTCTAACCGAACGATGCACCATACATAATAGACTATTATTAACTTAATAGAAATACGTCCCACTCGACGGTATAGTGCCAAACTATGACAATTCAACTATTAATCCACACGATGTCTCAATGCCATTCTGAGGCCAAGTTGACCATACTGCACCACACGTGTATCGTGGGTGAGGCTTAACGTCTTGCCACTAGGTTGGAGGGTAAAGAACTAAGGGCTAAGGGACTAAAAGAAAGTTCTACTTTACTTGCGCCATATATATTTCGCCAGACGTATTCCTACGCGGAACCGGGCTAGTAACGACATGTTCGTCGGCACGATTGAACTTGAACCAAGGGGCTTGGCTGCTGGCGCCAGGTTCTTGTCCAATGAGAGAATGAAACTATTATGGGCTGTTAGTAGACTAAAGGGATATTCAGTGTATATGTACAAGGAATACACAAGGGATATCAAACGATATACAAATACTATTAAATATATATATCCATAAATAAATATATATATTCGGTTTAATCTGATCCTTCACAACAGCCGCCCCCTAATTAGTCCCACCTAATTAGCTAAGCAGAGACAGATTAACCGCACTGTCTACCACTCAAGGTCCGCTGTAAGGGTCAGTCAACTCACAAAGTCATGGGGTCATGGTCGTCATCGATAGTGTCTGGGAGTCTGGGCAGTTCTATTAGCCTCGCCACGGGTCGTGTGTAAGTTCGCCCTTGGACGAGCACCTCAGCTGCTCGGACCTTGCCATCGGCACCGGTGGCCACTTTGCTTACGCGGCCAGCCGGCCACATAGCTCTGGGTAGTGACTGGTCGATAATCATGACGACTGTTCCTTCTGTCAAATTGTCTCTCTCTTTTACCCACTTCTGGCGGGTCTGTAGAGACGGTAGGTAGTGGAGTAGAAAGCTGTTCCAAAACTTGTCAGCTAGTACTTGACTGTACCTCCACATTCTTCGGCCGTTCGCTTCTTCAGGCCTGTACATTGTCTGGGGTAGCGCGGGGTCCAGCCGCCACATCAAGAGTGTGTTGGGGGTGACTGGGTCGACATCTGCTACATCACTGGAGACGTAGCCGAGGGGCTTTGAGTTCAATACTCCCTCGATCTCCGTGAGGACTGTCATTAGGACTTCTTCCGCCACGGTCTGGGCCCCAAGCACGGCGTACAGGGCTGTCTTTATTGAACGTACTTCTCGTTCCCAGGTTCCACCGAAGTGGGGTGCGTTCGGGGGATTAAACTGGAAGTCAATCTGGGATGGAGCGAGGTGGGTCTTAAGTTCTGGGCCCATAGCTTGGAAGCTCTCTCTCAGCTCTCTTTCTCCGCCTTTGAAGTTTGTCCCGTGATCAGACAACAATGTAGACGGTTTTCCTTTCCGTGATGTGAATCTTCGGAAGGCCATAAGGAATGAGTCTGTGCTCATGGTTGAAAGGAGTTCGATATGTATCGCTCTGGTGGTCATGCATTTGAATACAATACCCCACCGCTTCTCGGTTCCTCTTCCTTTCTTTATATACAACGGGCCAAAACAGTCCATGCCTGTGGAGTGAAAGGGCTTGTCGCCGAGTCGGAGGCGACAGGGAGGTAGGTCAGCCATCCGGGGTATGCTGGGCTGCGCGTGCCACTTTCGGCAGTCTAGACAGGTTCGCTGGAAGCGTCGCACTGCTTCTCTTCCTTGAAGTATCCAATAGCGACGTCTGATCTCCGCGAAGACTCTCTCTGCTCCTGCGTGGTGTACATCCTCGTCGTATTTCTTTATGATCAGCTCTGTGACCTTGTGTCGGCTGTTCAAGACTATCGGGTACTTAACGTCATCCGGTAGATTGGGGGCTCTCCGCAGACGACCACCCACTCTGATGAGATTATGGGCGTCACTCTCGGGTGCCAGGTGGAGCAGTCTGCTGTCTGATGGGACGGGCTTTCCTCCCTGTAGACAGTCTAGCTCGTCGGGGAACGAGTCTCTCTGGGCTCGTTGTAGTAGAAGAAGTTCTGCTTCTTCGTAGTCAGCTGCTGAAATGTCGGCAGTGGACTGAATCTCTGGGTGGTGCCACAGGAATGTCTTTAGCTGCGCACTCTGTAGGGTAATGCAATCATCTATGTTGGGGTCTGTGGAGGCGACTGTGCTCAGTCCACAGAACATAGGTTTCTTGTTCTCAGCCTCCTCTTTACTCGCTTCCCGTGGGGTGGGCGTAGGCCACTCTTCTTCCGGGAGCTTGAGGAACTCTGGTCCGTCACTGTAGATGTTGCGATGGGTGAGGTCATCTAGGGACATTCCCCGGGTGATGACGTCAGCTGGGTTGTGTTTGGTGTCCACATACCGCCAGCTCGCTGCTTCTGTTAACTCTTGAATCTCGGTGACTCTGACTCCCACGAAGACTTTGTATCTGCATGAATCAGACTTGATCCATGTGAGTACTGTCGTGGAATCTGACCACAAGATTGTTCTGTGCACCGGAATGGTGAGTTCACGTTGGATTAACGTGGCTAGATGCGCTCCTGCTAGGGCTGCGCAGAGCTCTAGACGCGGGATAGATTGTTGCTTTCGTGGGGCTATTCTTGAGCGAGCCAGGATGAAAGCAGTGTGTATCTCTCCTCCCTTCTCTTGGGCACGCAAGTAGGCCACCGATCCATAGGCTACTTCGGAGGCGTCACTGAAGACGTGTAGATCCATCTTGCATGTCTCTGGCCTCACTGTGGGTGGGAAGTAGCTGCGGCGTATATTGACGCCTGGGAGTGAGCGGAGCTCCGTCTCCCACTCTCTCCATGTGGAGGCAAGGTGTGCGGGTATTGGGTCGTCCCAGCCCTGGTCCTTGTCCCATAGTGCTCGTACAATCATCTTTGCCCGGGTGGTGTAAGGTAGAATACATCCCAATGGGTCATATTGTCTGGCGAGTGTTCTGTACACACTCCGTCTGGTGGTCGGTATCGCCGTCGACCTTCCCTGCTCCGTGGTCAGGGGTTTGTGTCTATAGTGGAGCGAGTCTGTTTTGAAGCGCCAGACTAATCCTAGTGTCATTTCTTGGGCTTCTCCTGGGATGGTCGCCATCCAGGTCTCGCTGCTGGCAGCCTTGTCCGCGGGGGAGAGGCTGCGCAATACGTGCGGGTCGCTGCTGGCCTACTGCCTGAGATCAAAGCCGCCTTTGATCAGGGAGGCGCGTAGCTTGAGTAGGAGAACCTCGGCTTCTTCTTGAGTCGAAACGCTTTGTAAACAGTTGTCCACGTAGAAACTGTTCTTCACACTGTGTCGGACCTCTTCATCTGCTGCTGGGTCCTCTGCGACGTGTTTCTGTAGTGCAAATGTAGCACAGCACGGGCTGCATGTGGTTCCGAAGGGGAGGACTTCCCACTGGTAGATGGCTCCGATCCTCTCTCTCCATAGGAACCGCAGCAGGGGCTTGTCCTCCTCCACTAGTCTCACCTGCAGGAACATCCCTTTGATATCCCCGCTGATAGCCACCTTGTCCTGGCGGAAGCGTAGTAGCACGCCTAGTAGAGAGGGGCCGAGTGTGGGGCCGGGCAAGAGCTCTTTATTCAGATTTTGGGATCCGATCTGGTAGCTGCAGTTAAACACAATGCGATCCTTGCCGTTGTGGTGGACCTTGTGGTGCGGCACGTACCATGATTCGGTCGTCTGATCGGCCTCTTTAATGTCAATCTTTGTCACGTGTCCCGCTGTGATTAGCTTCTCAATCTCAGCGCGGTACACACTCTCTTGAGCGGGGTCTTTGGCTAGGCGCCGCTCTGTGTTCAATAGATACCGCTCCGTAGCGTCTTTCTTTGCGTGAAAGGTGGGCATTCCCTCTCGCCTCAGGAGTGGAGTTGCGTATCTCATCACTCCGCCGACTGTGACTCTCTTTGTCCCTTGCTCGAGGAGGTTTATGGCGTAAATGTCTTCTTTAGAACGAATGTCTTTCTTTTCGTTCTTAAAGGGCATTGTCTCTAGTGTCCATAGCCTCTCGACATGCTGCAGGAGAGTGGTGTCTTCTTCTGTCACTCTGGAGTGGAGGCAGCTAGTGGCTGCTGTTCGGTTGAGAGATTTAGCGAGGGGGCCTGGTAGTGTCCATCCTAGGCGGGTCTCGACTGCTGCAGGACAGCCTCGGGGTCCTGTATGGACCCGGTCTATCGGGACTATGAGGTCTGCATGGTCGGAGCCTATCAGCAGGGTCGGGGTGGCGCCGTCTATAAGCGGGATAGGTAGTTGACGCAGGTGCACATATTTATCCATCAGCTTGGCGATGGGGTAGGTGTACTGTGATAGTCCTATTTCTTGGCTGGTGAAAGCATTTGTAATCCTATACCGTCGCTCTGGCTGCCCGCTTGCTGCGATAGTGAAGGAGACATTCTCGCCTTTTATCGTCTTTAAATCTCTTCTTATTGTCCGAATCGTCATTTGGTTCTCGCTCCCCCGCAGTCCCAGCTGGGCCGCAGCGGACGCGAGCAGAAGGGTCTTCTCTGACCCGTCATCAAGGACGGCGTAAGTGTCCATGACTTTATCTTGGTAGCTCAATGTTACACGGACTACCTTTAAGAGCACTTGGGCGCCGCTGCTGCTGGCGGGGTCAATGTACATGACACTTGCCTTGGTGCTGCTCGATGGTGCAGGTGCAGGCTTTCTTCTGTTACTGTCGTGTAGGACATCTAGGTGTGCTCCGTCACACCGACTGCACCTCTTCTTTAGGCGGCACTCGGCTGCCATGTGACTGCGCGCACATCGGTAACAGCGCCTGTTGGACTTTATCCATTGACTCACTTCTTCTGCATTCATCTTTGTGAACAGGTCACATTGCGACAGCCAGTGTTCCTTCTCGCAGTACGGGCACACCATCTTCCACTTCTCTTTTCTCGAGGGGGTACTGTGGTTCTTACTGCTCGGTACTGATTCTGATTGGTGCATGACAGTCACCGATCTTCTTCCATCGTTTATTCTCCTGGGTCCCTCTCTGGAGCTTGGTGTGCTCCGCACGAACGTATCCAGTCGTAAGCTGCTGACTTCTCTCGCCAGGAAGTCGGCTAGATCGAGGAGGGATGGTTCGGGACCGTTAGGATCACGGTGGTCTCTCTGCCGCCTGAATCGCTCTTGTCTGGCGGGTGGCAGCTTCTCTAAAATCCTCTCGACGTTAGAGTTGGCGTATAGCTCGTGCCTACCCTTTTCTCGTTGCGCTCCCAGCATCCCTACCAGGGACTGCACTTTTATAGACAGGTCGTCTAATGAGCGATTGTCTGTTGCTGGGGGTAGGCGGTCAATATGCCTTATCTCTTGGATTACGTAATCCCATATACGTCCATATCTCTGGTCCAGCGCTGCTAGAGCCGCGGTGTATGGGGTCGTAGAGGTGGCATAGGCTAGCGCTATATTGTGCGCCCGGGGTACTTTCAGGTGCTTCAGTAATATTGCATACTTGTGGCGTTCATCAGCGACATCCACCATCATTGTCTCTAAGCACATCCGGAGCTCTGTGTACTGTGCTCGATTCTCATAGGTGAAGTCTGGAAACGTCGGTGTGGCAATGTATGACGCCGTGGATGGCTGATACATCGGCGAGCGTTGGGGGAGAGGCCTCCTAGGCGAGTCTCCTCTTGCGCCTCTCTGTGGGCTGGTACCGGCAGGGTACCATGGCCCGCTGGTCCAGGTGCTATTCCTCGGGGCTGGTCGTGCGTCATGCTCACCCGTGAATAGAGTCGGGGGTCTGTAGCGCAGCGCCGCGGGGGTATAGCCTGGGCTGTACTGGACCTCCTGGTCCGGTGGAGTACTGTGCTGTCGTCGGGCTTGGTTCTCCTCCTCTCCCTCTTCTTCTTCTATCAGGTCCTCTAGATCCTATAGTCGTTTATTTAGCTTCTCCGCAGTGTATGCCGCTCCTTCCTTGTAGCTGGGTCTCGCTTGGACCGGTCTGGGAAGGGGGTCTGCGGGGGGTATAGGCTTGGTCTGTTGGTCAAGTTCAGGGTCGCTTGCTCGGTTAGGAGACGCTGCCCTTGACTGTTGTCTCGACGAGTTCCTTGAACCTCTGGCGGAGGGAGAGGGTGTTGCCTTGAGGATCAGCTGCTCCATTAGCTGCGCTTGTAGTCTGTCGCGCTCGGCTTCGCGCTTGGTGAGATCTGCTTCTCTTTGGGCACCGGCAGCGGCGCGCTGGGCGTCGGCCCGGTCTCTTGCCATATTCTCTTCCGTCTGAAGGCGTCTCATCTCCAGGCGTATGCGCTCTTCTTCGCTCCGTTGCTGCGCTTGGAGTTGTTCGCGCTCGCTAAGCGTCTGTGCTTGGAGTCGATCGCGTTCACCCTGAAGTCGATCGCGTTCACCCTGAAGTCGATCGCGTTCGGTAGAGGCTGTCAGGCTGGCGAGGAACGCCTGTGATAGCATCCTCTCCGCTTCGCTGGGGGAAGACGGTTGTAGAGGTGAGCCGCTCCTGGCTGTACTCGTTGGGGAGTCCTGGAGCTCTATTTCCTCGGCGCTCTCCTCCTCTTCTTCCGTGCAGAGTTCTCTCTCTGTAGGGTTGTCTTCCTCCCGGGGCTGGTCGGGGACTACTTCTTCGGTATTGGCGGGGGGTAAAGGCATGTCAGCTCCCTCCTGGTCCCCACCGTGAGCTTGGTCAGTTACATAAGAACCCACTAGGGCCTCTGTGGTCGGGGTAACCTGGTCGTTAAGGTCAGACATAATTTTACTTTCTACTTTTACCGCGTTTACCGTTTGTCGAAGGCTAGGTAGTTGACTGACAGCGTAATCCTCTAAGTACTGAGGTGTCTGTCGTCTGCGCCGCGGGCGTTCTACGTTAGGAGGACCGTTTCGTGGAGTGTTCATCATAGGCCATTTCAATATTAATAACACTATATTAATATTACACTAGTTACCCTCCGGCTCGAAGGACCAATTGTAACTGAGGGGTACAATTCCCTGACTGTATTGATAAGTATGGTATCATTAAACCACTACCGATTATGTACTTTAACTACTGGCCACACAGTACATGATATAGATATGATGAACACTTTCCCACCATGAAACCAAGTCCACACAAATGTATAAATCGAATATTTTATATAGCAAAGGGTATATACAACGTTCACTTAATGACATTTATGATTTGAATGCACTTGTAAGGCAAATGAGTATTCGTAGGCAAATCAACATTGAATGTCCAATCTCTGGTTATGCAGGAAGCAAGTATACAACCTGGCTCTTTAGGGAACTATAGCGATGGTACCTAAATGATTATAGCTGGATATACTAAAAGGGGGTCCCGCTGGTTGTAAGTCAGTAGAGGGGGGGGGGGTTAGGAGAGCCGCCGGCGATATCCCATCTGGCCAACGATTTCTTGGGAGAATTCAGAGTGCTGAACACGGTGCCCACAGAACCTCGGTCCACAGATGAATACAGCTGGGCCCTCTTGTAGACGGTAGCTGCCGGTCCACAACGAAGAGACGTGAGGCGACCTCACTCGGGGTAGAGCGCCGTCTCACCTGGACTCCTCTCGGGGGGTAGTTCCAACACTCGCTAGTGTTGGCTGTTATCCATGGCATAATCAAAGCACCCAAAGCAAGTAGATAATCCAAGCCGTGTAGGGCTCGCCGTCGTCCGGGTAAGGTAATCCAATGTGCAGGTCCACTCGTCCTGGCCCAGAACTCCTCGGATGAAAGCACCACACGTGGTCTGCCCAGCCTGGTTAAGACTCTAGATAACGCGAGGAACGATGGGGGTACTGCTCACTTTATAACTCTAACCGAACGATGCACCATACACAATAGACTATTATTAACTTAATAGAAATACGTCCCACTCGACGGTATAGTGCCAAACTATGACAATTCAACTATTAATCCACACGATGTCTCAATGCCATTCTGAGGCCAAGTTGACCATACTGCACCACACGTGTATCGTGGGTGAGGCTTAACGTCTTGCCACTAGGTTGGAGGGTAAAGAACTAAGGGCTAAGGGACTAAAAGAAAGTTCTACTTTACTTGCGCCATATATATATGCGCTGTGAACAAATAGTACCATTCGTATTTCGCCAGACGTATTCCTACGCGGAACCGGGCTAGTAACGACATGTTCGTCGGCACGATTGAACTTGAACCAAGGGGCTTGGCTGCTGGCGCCAGGTTCTTGTCCAATGAGAGAATGAAACTATTATGGGCTGTTAGTAGACTAAAGGGATATTCAGTGTATATGTACAAGGAATACACAAGGGATATCAAACGATATACAAATACTATTAAATATATATCCATAAATAAATATATATATTCGGTTTAATCTGATCCTTCACAACACTGTCCAAGTTAAAAAGAAACACCGTTTTGACAGGACAACGCGTTGCCCTACTGGCAACGCTGAAATTGTGTTTCTGTTTTGGATACTCGCCAAAACTCGCAGACAATGGTGCCATGTAATCTGCGCAAGCCGGATACAGAGCTGTTGTTGCTCAACGCCCATGCGCAGTAGAGACCTGCGCGGTTATTTCCAGTGTTTACAGCAGAGCTGTCCCAAGGAGCTGCGGCTACCATGTGTTGTCAAGTTATTGTTATAAGGAGCCCAGTCCAAGCTACAACAGTCTGCATTCTCTTAACAATTGTTTGTATTGAGCCGTATTGTATTGTACCCATTCTGCAATCTGTTAAATAAAGTTTACATCCATTCATTCAGCTAGCATTAACGTTACCAAACTGCTAGCCACAATGCTATACTGTTATAATGGCATATCCCTATCACGTTAGCACGTAAGCTAACAAACTTCGCTGCTAGCCACAATGCTATACTGTTATACTGGCATATCCCAATCACGTTAGAACATAAGCTAACAAAATCGGCAACGATCTTTTTGTGAGACTAAACTCCGCTCTTGGTGGTCAATTGTGTTGATGTTAGTTTTGTTTCATCAACAAATGAGAGGCAGAACACACAGTGAATGTATCCGTTTTGTTTATTGCACTTTTATTGCACTTTCTTTGCTGAAAAATAAATGCTACGTTGGCTAAATGGCTCACGCGAGGCATTTAAAGATGGTGGATTGTTGATTTTGAGCAGGAAGTGTATTGGCACATTCAACTTTTCTGATTGGTTGCAAATGGCCTTCATGTTTGAACTACATCGCCACCTACTGCCACCTACTGCTTTGGCATTGTACTACATGTATATACATCACTGTGCTCAGGAGGCAAAAACAATGTCTAACTTGCCTGCCATTACATTGCGTTCTGAAAAGCGAAACTGACCCTGAAAACGAAACGAAAACTGGCCATTAGTGTAACCGCAGCCTTAGTCTATAGTGGTGAGAGCACTCGCCTGCAACTACAATCATTGTGGGTTTGGCTCCCGGCTTGTTTTGCCGATATGACACATAAATATATTACTTTTACAATACGTGAATATATTACTTATGGCTATAACATAACATACATGTACCTTTTTTCTGTGGTCGAATGTCTTTTGCAATGATAATTCATCCAATTATTAAAAAGTACAATAGGTACTCCTGAATTAATTTACCATTTAATCTCCACATTCTCCACATTCATAGCTAACTCTTATTCTATACCTCTATCTCTCTATGTCTCTTTCAGCCTCTGCCTTGTTTTTTATTCTGTCAATTGTGTGTTGATTTTATGCCTATGTTAATTTATACAAATTGCTGTGGGGCACTCTGGGACTGCGGTCCATGTGTGAAAAGTGCTATGTAGATAGTTATTGATATTTATTTTTATTGTAGAGATGTATGCATTGAAATGTCTATAAAGTATTGATTACATTGAAAATGAGGGTGACCTCAAATGTCTTTTTGAGAATAAATAAAAGTTTAAATAATCTAACACAGTTCTAGCCTACTGTATATCTCTTGACTGAATTAATTGCCACCTGCATAGCTAACTACTCTCTACATTTATTTCTGTCTAACTCCCTCTTCTATCCGTGTCTGTCTCTGCTGTGTGTGTCGATAGGGAACATGGAGAGACAGTTTGATAGCGAGAGATGACCACATGCCTTCTTTGATAGATGTGGAGTCTCTGGGCGAACAAACCGCAACGATATTGCCATAAAATACAACGTATATTGTTTCTTTACCTTTCTGTGAACATCTAGGAAAAAAATGTGTACAAAATCCAGTACAAAATGACGGAGTTACAGTATTGGACATTATACAAAAGTATAACTGTACTTATTGTAGATTTCATTCATGGTCTTTGCTGCCCTGTAACTGGCGCCTGGTGGTACTAAATCCAGATTTAACTCTGCCACTGGAAAGAGGAGATTTGGGCCAATCCATAGATGTATGACATGGCCATAATAAGTCAATTATAGGCCTGATATTCTATATTCTATATTCTATATTCATATTTCAAATTGCATGTGTCCGGATTGGCAAAATTCAGTACTGAATCTACAAAAAACCTCATCTGCCAATGGTCAATGTTAGCATGGTGTTATTCACCATAAAGATGAAAAAAATAACTAATAATAATCATTGATATTCTCCTTTGGTTCATTATTCTTCTAAGCAAATCTTCCATGTACTTTTCTTGTATGTACTTTTAGGCAAATCTGTAAATATGGCTAGAGCTTAGGCCCAATCAGCAATCTAAACATGAACAAAGTTTTCAGTTGATTCAGTTCTCTAGTTGATTGACTGAGGATTAATAATAGACAATAGGTAAACGTGTGTTAATTGTATTTGCTGTAATTTGTGGGTAATGTGTGTAAACACTGAATCAAAACAGACCTATATTCTGATTTACAGTGGGATACGAACATTTCAAAAATGTAATTCTTCCTATTTTCCCTGTACAATAGAGTAGTCAAGTCAAGTCAAGAGTTTTAATTGTCACGGCATACAGGTATACAATGAAATGCGGGTGGTCTTGCCCGCAACGATGTGCAATACAGTGGTACATATAATAGAATCAAAAGAAGAAACAACATTGTGCAGTAACAGGTAGCAGGTAACATGGAGTGACATCTCGGTATCTGTACATAGTTATTTACAGCGCATGTGTGACATGCTAGTTAGCTTTGGTAGTGCAATACACTGTTCCTGTTATTCTAATTTAAAGTGTCCTTTCCTTTGGCCATAAGTGTGCGTGTGTGCGACATGAGTGTGTGCCCGCTCATGTTAGACAGCAGAAGTGATATTCCACTAGTCCCTCCCCCTGGTTCAAAATACTTTGAATTTAAAGCTGCAATAATTATTTGACAGAATTTCTCATATTTTCCAAACATATGCCCACCTGTCATCAGAAGGTCTCATTGAGTCATGGTGTCCTACTCAATCAAACCTGCATTACCAGCGTCCTGTACTCCTGTTTATTTTCTTTGTTGACAAAACCTGTGCTTCAATTTCGGACCAGCCACGAGTTAACTCGTGTTTCGGTGCCATGCGTTGTGACCAGAGCCACGAGTTAACTTGTGGCAAGTTGTTATTGTTTTATTCCATATTAATAACGCTATTAACGTCCCCGATCTACTTGCAGGACCTACCCGCATATTTGATTTTCGAAAAAATGCAATACCGGCCAGATCCGCTTAGGGGCGCCATCGCTCCACTGCAGTATTATTGAGGGCGATTGAAGAAAAAAAATGTTTACTGTCTGTGGGCGTTTCATATGAGCCTCGATCCCACCTGAACATACTCCATCTTTGATCCCGTTACCGAACGCAGATTTCAGCCTGGAATAATGGGATTTATGATCAACCAATGGACATATCGATCTACCAGATTCCGATGACTAATGACGAAATGCTGCCGGCGATCACATGGGCTGACGGTAGGATACTATTCCCCCAAATTACAGCTGGATTGGACATTGTTTTAAAACGCAACGTGATCGATCAGTGAAAATGGCTACTTGAATGCACACTGTATTGCTAATCAATAATAGTAATCGGCGTCCCCGCCGCCCCCATTTCATCCATAGATGCTCTGTAATAGTCCGGATGCTACGCAGTTTGTTTTATTTCATTCGTATATATACAGCAGAAATGGCGTTTGATATAACGTGACTAGCCTTTAGCCTATTATCTAGCTCCCCAGAAAAAAGACTAGGCGAAAACTGCTATAAACCTTATATTCACGGCGCTATAAAATGACAACCAACCGATGGATCTTTATTTTCTTTAAGCCATTATGAAGGCACGGTTTATGCACTCAAGTGACAATGAGAATGGACAGATAGCAATACGATAAAGTATATATATAGCTGTTAGAAAGTACATCGGTTTGTTGACAAAGCGTTGTCCTCCAGCCATATATTACACTGCAAGCCGTGGTCGTCAATGTGTTAATATATGCATTTTAAATGTTTTTCTTTTCCAGTATTTTATCAATATTGTGCCGTCAGAACAGTATTGTGTTTGTAGGTGAAGTAGAATTGATGAGGGTAGGCGCTGGTTTCAAGAGGAATTCAGACTGGAGATGGTTTTCAGAGACAATGGCTAAGTTGGTGAAGAAGTTGATTTAATGCAGCATACATGGTTTCCACAGCACAGTAACAAGACGTCCATCTGTGACCTAGCCTCGGCTAGACTGAGTCCCTTACTGTTCTCAACAAGTTGTTTAAATCCTATCTCCAATACACAAGTGGGTCTGGTCCTCCCCTGGTAACCTTGTTTGGTCTGTCTGCATGTGGGTACTGGGTGTGTGTGAGTGTCTGGGAGGGGGGTTTCTGTGTGTGTGTCATTCATCAATCGGTCATGGGGTGTGTTTGATCAGATTGCTAGTGTGTGTGTGTGTGTGTGTGTGTGTGTGTGTGTGTGTGTGTGTGTGTGTGTGTGTGTGTGTGTGTGTGTGTGTGTGTGTGTGTGTGTGTGTGTGTGTGTGTGTGTGTGTGTGTGTATGCCTCTATTGTGTGCCTTTCTTGGTCATCAGGTTTACAACAAAACTGGTTCCTAGGGGGGGGGGTTATGTGAGATAGAGTGGGTGTGTGATCATTTCAGTTACAGAAGTCAAGCTAACTGTTGTCTGTTTTCAGCTTAGCCATTCTGAATAATGCTATAATAATGTTGAATACCCCATTAGTCAAATATACACGATAATATCAATTCTATTGACCATATGAACATAAATTGTTACTTCATAGGTGACATAGTTAACTATGTTGTAATTAACAACAAGGAAATACCCAAGAGAAAGTCATATGTATTGTAGTTGAATTCTAATAATCCATGAATCAAAACCAAATAATTATTCTGCAAATCTTGGTTACAACACAATTGTGCCAGTAGGTCATTGTTATGTTTATTGGTGATGTATCTACACAGTGATCACTTTGGCGAAACAACGCTTTCATTTTGTGAGAAAGACAAAACATTGCGCTACTTGGCTACTTGAGAACTAGAGACTCACATCACCGTACTGACTATCTTGTATTTTGCACTAGAGACTAATGTCACTGGACTCTCATCACTGGACTATCTTGTGTTTGTACTTTTCTTATATATTATATTGTATTTCTATCTATACTTTAAGTGTACCTAGGACTACAGTGTATATAGGACTGTGAAGCTATGCATCCCCAACCCTATGTATTCCCCCCGCCATGCTGCTTTGACACCTGAATTTCCCCAAGGGGATCAATAAAGGATCATCTTATCTTATGCTGTATATCATGACAATGTGACAAGTAAGTGAAACCACATCTCGATATGTGACATCATGTTTAAAACCTGCCAGCATTATGTTGCACTTCAATCATGTGTTCTCCCCCACCTGCTTGTCGCTGTATGGAAAGCGAGCAGGTTGTAAAACCACAACCCACCGTAACCGTAACCATGACAATAGGTTCAGTTCAAAGGTACAGGGAACGTGCTTGATGAACACACACGCGCACGCACGCACGCATGCGCGCTGTGCACGCACGCACGCACGCACACACACACACACACACACACACACACACACACACACACACACACACACACACACACACACACACACACACACACACGTTCAAACAGAAAGTGAATGACATAAGTGAGTCACTCTCACACACAAAAGGCACTTACATAGACAAGACATGATAGGGGAGATGATAGAAGCCCTGGTGTGGAGCACACGTCCAAAATGCCTTGCAGTACAAGAAAGACCAAGCACATTGCGAGGGCTAGGCACCATAGACTCATTTGACTGTATTTAGCGAAGCCAAGATACATACTGTAGCATGCTAGTCGCTAACATTACCAATTGGTTCCGATTCTGTGTTGTATCAAATAGTAGCATTGTCCGGCTAACTCCGTTAATGTTGGATTGCTAACTGTCAAATGGGTCTATTTCAGTAGCATGCTAGTGGCTAGGTAGATAGCTTGGATTCAATCATATGCATCTTGTCCTGACATGCTGATGCTACAGTGCTATTATTTTATGTTCCATTTGATACAACACTAGGATGAGCAAACGTCCTCTTTTGCCCAGACATGTCCAGTTTTCACGCCCTGTCCGGGGCGTCCGGTGGGGTTTTCTAAATGTATGAAAATGTCTGGTTGTCATTGTTTTTCACAGGACCATTAGCGGAGCTAACACGTCACACGCAAACAGAGGAAGCGGACAGATTTGATTCTGCTCACAAAGCCAAAGTGCAAGTGTACATTTACAGATGAACTGCAGAGATGATTCCCAATTTACCGTCCCAGTCGGGACAAATGGGGGGCAGAGTGCAACGCGTGCAAAGCTTGCATGGACACAGAAAAACATAACATTTAAAAATATATATATAAAAAATAAAAACCCTGTCATTTTTTCTAAATTATGTTTTCATAACTCATAACTCTGTTTGAAGCTAGAAATCTGAATGAAAAGTTGCTGTTAAACTGCGGTAGTAAGGGATATTATTTAGTACATTATTTTGTATTCTTCTTTTAATTTTGTCCGGTAAGACTTGAAAAGAGAGCTATTATTTTGTTACAGGTTGGTTTTTAAGTAATTTTCTTACCATTGAGATTTGTCAGAGATTACTTTAGGCATAATAAAGCATGTTGAGTAACTTTGTTTATAGATGTTATTTTGTTATATCAAATAATATAAATAATTTTCTATCCATACACAGGAGGCATACTTTAAATATATTAAGATCTTAAGGCATCTTTGAGTAAACCTTGAGTATCATTTAAGTATCTTGAGGCTGGGGGCGAAATGTCCCCTTTTTTGGAAATCACAATATGGTCACCCTATTTAACAACACAGCATCAGATGAGTTAGCGACTAGCATGCTATGTATCTTGGCTTTGCTAACAGTCAAATGCACCACTAGGCATTCTGGGTATGTTGCTCACAGTAGGGCCACAGATACCCACCCACATACTTAAGTAAGACGTAGGCCTCTGACATATAACACCTACACATTATTTAACAGGACCCAGGCATAAGGAAATAGAACTACACCCACACATAAAAAAATAGTCCAGCATCATCAAAAATCATCATGTACACAGGAACATTCCCTTTTCTCTGACCTTGCAGATAGGTATATATACTGGAAATTGAGGATAGGTATATATTGATAAGCATATGTTGAGGGTAGGTATATATTGAGGATTGGTATATATTGATAGGTATATAATGAGGATAGATATATATTGAGGGACAGCAACACTGTTTGGGCAGCTCGCTCCTGAGATCAGCTTGGTTCATTGTAAACTCTGTCGACATTTGCAATAAGGCTACAGAATTTGTCATTCATTTTAGAAAAAAAAAAGAAAAATGCATTAGTGGTCAGCCCAATTTGACCACACATGAAGGCCTCCAAATTGTCCTAAGGTTATGTTCCCCCGACGATAATGAATGCACTTCAATATGGAAAAACATCCATTCTTCACTTGACAGTCTAACGTCTAAACAATTATTAGACAAAAATTATAAAAATGACCAGTATGCAAGGTTTAGAGCCAAAATAAGTTATTTTAAATATAAATATTGAAACAAAATACTAAGAAGTATTTTATTATGTATTCATACATTCATCTTTAAAAAAAATTTGAGTGGCCCAGCTGACCCATAGTGTACCTCTCTGGTATTTGCTCATCTCGCCAGATGGCCAGGAATGTTGCACTGAATAATGAAATTGGAACTGCAATCTGATCACCAAGCTCGCATTGAACTGTCAAATGTGGAACACAACTCATATATGTCCTGGTGTGATCGGATATTCAAATTAATTCGAGAAGTCACATGAAAAGACCAGCGTAGCCTTAGCCATACGATCTCCATAGTAAAGCATGGGAGCTTTAGAAGCAGTGGGCAAATGTAATGTCACTTCTGAGGTTTATATACCAGGCATACATGAGTATGGAAGGGGGGGGTCCGGCTTGTGGCTTTAATATCCATGACACTTCTCACATTGTGTTATACATGGATTCTGCATGGGTGGGGAGAGGAGGGGAAGGCAAGGAACAGAGACTGAAGGTTGGACAGGTCAACAGGGAACATACGAGGAGGAGGAGGAGGAGGAGGAGGAGGAGGAGGAGGAGGAGGAGGAGGAGGAGGAGGAGGAGGAGGAGGAGTGGGTTGTGTGAGACCAAAGGGTAGTGGAGAGGAGGGGAGTGAGGGGGAGGAGAAGAGAAAGGGGGGGATGAACGAGAAGCAAGATAAGAGTTTGGAGGAGACATAGGGGGAGCATGGGGCTGAGGGGGAGAAGAGATAAGATAGAGCAAGGCAGAGGGGGTAGGAGGGGACAAACCTGCAAAGACAATAGTATATAAATACTGTACCTCAACATGATACTACATTAATTGTACTTAATTGTAAATCATCTATTTTTAATTGACCTGATTGGTGTAATTTTTTTGTTTTGTTTTGAAGTCAAGTTGAATAATCTCATTCAATTATGAAAAACAAACATGGGTGCTTGATATACTCCCATCTTTCTATCTTTCATCTATCTATATATAGCCTGTGTATTAAAATGCCTTTTAAAATACACACACTACCAAAGGGACCCATAAGGAAACTTAATTTAGCTTATCTCATTTCACCAGTTCATGTATCTGCTGAGACAAGGGTCCAAATCAACTAGTTCAAATATTTGAGGCTCTGCCTTATCTTCACCCAGGTCTGATGGGTCTAAGGGCTCATTCGCATGGAATCAGACAATGCAGTGCCTTGCTGCAGCTTGGTGCGTCATGTGTGGATGGGCCATAATTTTTAACCCCCAACAACCCCTCGTCTTTCTCCATGATCGATTGGCCAGCTCAGTGAGGTGAGGAGGGGTTGCATCACAGCAATAGTAGCAATAGTTCAAGTTTCTTTATTAGTTGTCATACAGAAGTACAGAATACTTTTATACAAAATGCTTCTTTCTGTTACGCCCCAGAGACTGTGCTAGACAAAAATAGATAAGTATAAAATAAAATAGGTATAGCAGTATAAAATAGAAGTCACGTACGTAGACACAAGTGTTCAGTATGTACATATGTACAATGTTCAATGCAGAGTAGAAGTAACTGAGTTACCATACAATATACTATACAATATACTAATATACAATATACTATATAGTGCAAAGGAGAAATGGGATGAGGTACAATTTAGGTACAATTTACAGTAAGGTGTAATGAGGTATGGGTTGTAGTGCAAATTCTTTACCAATAAATATAAAGTGTGTTTAGGTGTTCTAAAGTGTGTAAAGTGGGTGCTGCAGTGAGTTGTTTGTTTAAAGTGAGTGTGTGCATGTGGATGTGTGTGCTGTGAGTGCATTTGATGGTTGTTACATAGTGTTATTGTTCGTTGAGCATCCTGATGGCCTGGGGATAGAAGCTTCTTCTGAGTCTTTCTGTGCTTGCCATGAGACTCTGGTATCGCTTGCCTGACCGCAGCAGTTCAAAGAGGCAGTTGTTTGGGTGGCTGGAGTCTTTGATAATTATCTTAGCCTTACCCATGCACCGCTTGTTGTAAATGTTCTGGAGAGTGGGAAGCCCCCCTCCAATTGTGCGTTCTGCTGAACGGGCCACTCTCTGTAGTCTAGTTGAATAGTTATTTTTGGCAACCCCTAAAATATTCAGATCAGAAGATTATAATTCAGAGTCAGATGATTTTATGGTCACAGCATTTTTAAATGTACTTACATTCAGAAAAACATGAGATGCTTGTTTTCCCCAGCTCCTCAACCGTAGTAGATTTTTACAACAATTACAATTATCTATACACTCCATACAATACAAGGTATATGTTTTTTACAAGATGAAAAATAGCAGATCAAATCTAAAAATAAATGATTCTACAGTGTAAGTAGCAGCAGTGTGTGCATAATAAGTGTGCTTGTGTAGTGTGTAAGTCACTTAACACTTTGTATGCCACTCACGGCTTTTCTCGGGTTTACCCCCCGACCGTTGAATGCCACGTTATTTTTTTTTATTAGCGATCTGAAATCATATTGCATCACGCAAGCCTACCGTTGGAGATCCAGGGACCGCCGGCGCTCAGATGTGAAAAAAGCGCACCCTATCGTCTCCCAGATGGTAAATCACCCTTTTGGAATGGACTCAATGAAAGTGAATGGGAGAACGGATTTCTGACTCCACATTTTACTTCTCACTGATGCAGCCGGGGTCTACCAGAGTTCATTCTGGAGCCTCTGAGCCACAGCGAATATGGGTTATACTGTACACACGATGGATCAATACAATTATCGATTTTTCCAAATGGCGATGGGAAATTGGAATAAACCATTTGGATACCATCTGACCTCAGGTAAGGAATCTATGTTATCAGTGTTAGGATAATCAGACTCGTTTTCACGGATATATAAGCGTTTATGTGATATGTGATATGGCTGTTTTGACTGTAAAAGCCATGAGGAAATATGAGCAGCGATTATCAGCGAGCGGCACGAGCGTGCGTGCGCACACATATACTAAAGATTAGACACATAGCCATAATTTAAAACATAGATTAGGCAATATTAACGTTAACATTGGGAGTGGATGGTGGCATTCCAGCCGGTAAAAAGGAAAACACGGCTGGCACTCAAAGTGTTAAGGTGCTTTTGCGTGTATGCTCATGTGATAGTCTATCCGTCAGTAGTCTGTTTGCCCGGTGGAAGTAACTGTTCAGTGTTCTTTTGTATGTGGACCAGACAGCATGAGCTCAAAAATATAATTAGTTGGGGGTGTGGACAAGGCAAAACATTCATGCCGACTGTCCACTTTTACACAGACGTCGGTCAGGCAATGTGACTACGTCTGCTGCCGGCTTAATGCCAGAACAACACTGAACAACACAGAACATACTTATCTTGTCTTGCACAGTCTCTGGAGCGTAACAGTAAGAAGCATTTTGTATAAAAGTATTCTGTACTTCTGTATGACAACTATTAAAGAAACTTGAAACTTGAACTTGAACAATTCTGAGTTTGTGCCTTTTATACAGAACAGCCAGACGGAATAGCATATTCCCACCGTGAACAGGCTGAAGGGGCTGAAGAAGAGAGGGAAGAGGGCGGGGACGACGACAAGAAGGGAACAGAAAGACACCAGCAGGGAAGAAGAGTAAATAAAGAAGGGAGGAGGAGAACAGAAAGACCTTGGGGAGAAGAAAGGAGAGAAGTAGTGTGGAAAGCAGGAGGAGGTTGTGTCTTCTTATCCAGACCCCCCCCCCCCCCCCCCCCCCCCCCTCCATCTCCCCTCCGAGTCATTCCAGCATTCACAGGGTAACCAGGCAGGGGAACAATAGTGGGAGTATGGGATTGGGAGTGCTGTCCCACTGTTCTTTTGTGTGGAGGCCCCCAGTAACATGGCAAAGGCCATTCACATGCTAATCACACCACACAATGGGCAGGTAGGACGTGGCGACAGAAAGCTAAATCGGACTGGTGGTTGTATTGTACCACCGGAAAAAAGAAAAAGGTTCTTGAATGACAGGATGGAGCATACCGCTGCTGTCGGGACAAAACCTCATAACTCCATTTTTTTTTATTATTATATAAATCAACTCCGTAGATCATCCTCCATATGTGTGTGTGGGTTTTACAAAGTTTAAACAATGGGAAAGCATTAAAACCGATCATCTGTCTAAACCTCCTAACTCTATTCACCCTCAAATCTGTGTTAGTTTTTTTCATCTGCTGAAAAGTTGGGTTTTTGGAGTTATGAGGTTTTGTCCCGACAGCAGTGATACTCAATGCTGATGGGACCATGGTGGCAAATTAGTTCATAAAATGGAAAAATTCACATCTTTAAAAGCACAATTAAAATCAAAAGTCTACAAAGGGAAATTAAAGGGTGTTGGATCAATACGGAATATTTTAAATGAGCCGAGACAGTGAGCTGTAGAAATTCATATGAGTCAAGTTGTAAAAAAGATCACATAGGTTTATTTTCCGTGATCACAGAAAAAGTCCTCAGTTTACAATCAGAGACAAGTGTACACAAGCGTCTGACCAGGAAAGTGACAGCGTGCTCTGGTCAGACTTACAATAAATACATAATTGACATGATGAACATAAGATGACAAATTAATAACAAATATGACAAGAAAGGTAAACAAAGATGAGAAAATGAAAACAAAGATGGGTTTAGGGGTTCGTATATCTGACACAAGACGGGAGTCAAGATTAACTAGAAAAGAACAAGATGTGATTTACTTGGACATGTCATATCTAAGTCAATCTGTCCTGGGCCTTTGCCGTTGTTTTAAGAACATACGCCAGACTGTCGCCTAGTGACTTGACTAGTTAAACTAGTTAAAACTTTGTACAGAGACATATGTATTTATAACAGAGCTATGAAACATGTCCAATAAGCTGTACAAATTATGTAACATGTAATAAATTACCATTACAGTACATCAAATGGGGTGAATAAAATGTTTTCACCAAAATCAAGACAATCGGCCTTGATAAACATTAATATTACTGCTCTCACCGGACAAACCTATGACTCCAACTTGTATTTTCAAAAATGTAATTACACAGTAAGATTACACTGTAATTTATTTTGCTGCATCAAGAAATCCATTCTCGGGCACAACTGTACTGTATATTTTCTAAATGTAATGGGGCTTACCAAGAGGGGGGGATAAAAGGACAACCCAGGGCCCGTAACTGAGGGAGGACCTTCAGAGGGTCTGGATGGATATGCATCAATAAATAAATAGATAAATGTTACATCAATAAATGTTTTAGATTGTCTGGAGGTGCAGATAGAGAAGATAGGGGCACCCAGAGACAAATTATGTGTACAGGGCCCAGAACTACTTGGGGGTCTATGGGTGTCAATGACAAGTTGGCATATTGGAGATACAAGGTTTTTCTCCCACAGAAGTCTCCCTTCTCACTGTCTGTCATCGTCATCATCATCATCATCATCATCATCATCATCATCATCATCATCATCATCATCATCATCATCATCATCATCATCATCCTCATCACCACCACCAGTCATTATTGTCCACTACAGATCAAGGTAATTTGAAAGTGTGCTGTAGATCTCAACATGAATAGATAGTATTTCTACTAGACCAGCGAGCGTTAACTGATCTCCTTGACTCCGTTACATCTGAAGCACTAAAGCATTGAGAGTAAATTGATTTAAAGTGGGGAGGAGGGGGTCTAAATTGAGCCCCAGGCAGGCCTGGCCTGGTCCAGATTGTGGGTTTAAGGCTAGTTTATAGACAGGACCATATGGAGAGAGGTTGTCTTGTCTTGTCGGGGAGCCCCTCTGTTTCATTCCGCCTCAGGCAAGAGGAGGAAAGTGGCCCTACTCCCCACTGGCTGCCCCAGGAGACCGTGACAGCAGGGTAGTTATAGGGGGGGGGGGGGTAGAAGTAACTGGGGTGTTTCAGATTTCACTGTGTTACATTACATTGCAATTGTTTTTTTACTGGTTTATATTAATAGTTTTATTGTTCATTGAGTCTGAGTTATTTTTGAAGCGTGGAATACGCTAAGCTAATGTATCTGCAGTATTATTATATACAGTGGTATGAGAATGAATACACTATGGTAATAAACCTGCATAGCCAGTGGTTTATAATCAGTAGGTATGGATACAGGTATAGATACAGTGTATACAGTGTTATCTTACATTGTCATCATACAGGGCTATATGTATTGTGGCAGATATCATCCCTCATCACGTGGTTACGTGGAGGAAGGGAGACACTATTGTCACGGGCAGAGGAGAGTTAATTGAGGAGTTGATTAGATGGAATATACCTGTGCACCACGTAATCACCCACATCCCACACACACACACAAGACACACATACCATAAAGCCCTAGGAGAGACTGAGAAGAGTTGAGTGGGGGTGAGGAAGGAGCAGAGATCGTGGAGAGAGTGTGTTATATGGAGTTTGTGAGGTGAGAGGTAGTTGTAAAGAGAGGTTAGAGCGAGAAGGTGTTTGTGGTACTGAACCCTGGACTGGCTGAGATACACCCTTGTGAAACTGACACTGGACCGGACGACAAACCCTGAGTATTGAACATTCCCTTTTTGTATGAGAGCCTGAAACGTGTTTTGACCCTGGACTGTAATTTGACTACTCTATTGCCCATCGGACCTGTACTGTTGATCAATAAATACCATTGTTTATTGAAATTGTGCTTGTGTGGACATTGGAATGGTTTGGTCCGTGTCAAGCCTGAACACCACAAGGCTCATCACAGTATATACTATAGATGAAAGATTACAGACAATTCAGAGTTCATACAGTATGGGTTGAATATATGCAACATAACTCAGAGTTGATATGGTATAGTCAAGAGTTTTGAAGTAGGTAGAGTGGTGGGGGAGTGAAAGATGATGGCTAAGGGTAAGAAGCTGTTCCTTAGCTCATTGGTGCTGGAACTGAGATTCCTGTAGCACCTCCTAGAGGGAAGGAGGGCAAACAGTCTGTGGTTGGGGTGAGATGTGTCCTTGACAATACGGTGTGCCTTCCCCAGACACTGTTTGTGCTGCGCAGTCTCAGGGAGTGGGGTACCTGTGATGCGTTTTTACCACCCTCTGCAGTGCTTTCCGGTCCGAGGCAGAGCAGTTGCCATTCCAGACTATGATGCAGTTAGTGAATATGATTTATATGGCACACCCATAGGCGGCGGGTGAGCTTGACATTAGGGAAGGCTATTATTATCGCAAAATGTTTCCTTTTTTTTTTGGTTGCACGCAAATGATGCTGTCCAGGTTCTGATTTCATATACACACACACACTACTAGGCTACTACAGCGAGCCCCACTCATTTCATATAGTGCAAATTAAGTATTCAAATGAAGGCATCCAATAATATATTAACCATTGTCTTACCTTAATGCAGATAAATGCGACGTTTCGTCTTGGTGAGAAAGACTGTTCACAACTTGAATCACAAGTTGCAATGAAGGGAAAGTTTTTCGTAATTTAGATCTCATCATGCTTTGAAAACAATGTACACAGTAGCTCTAAAAAGTTTCCCCGATTTGATGAACTCGGACTCTCATCATGTCCTCTTAGAGCAAGCCCTTGTTTGCCAAGATAAAACAACATACAGCCTCAGGTGATCGGTAGTTATGCCCAGGGCCAGCCCGGTGCAGCTTCTAAATTACTTTATTTATGCCTTGGAAAAATACCGTATATCCATTTTGCTTTTTGAAATTTGACTCAAAATAGTGCGCTGGTGTTCGCTACAAAGCGATCGGCGGGCTGAAATTCGGAACGCAGATGTTTGCTTTACTCGGCCTGCGGGATCAGGATGATCATGTGAATGATGTGATTGGCTACATTATTTAACCTGAGCCTATATGTGATTGGTTACTGCCTGTACCTGGAATGTTAAACGCTGCCACCGATTGACACCTTCGTCGTTGACACCTCGGCCAGCCGGCTGCAGCACAAGACACACACAATAGCCAGCAGCCTGCGCATATATTATATACATTTCAAGATTCCCAGCATAACGATTTGGGTAAGGCATAGCCTCGCCTAGCCTTATATACCTGCCGCCTATGGGCACACCGATAGAAGTTCACTAGAATCGGAGGAGACAGATGGGCCTTCCTCAGTCTCCTCACGAAGAAGAGATGCTGGTGAGCTTTCTTGACCAGGGTCGAGGTGTTGAAGGCACAAGAGAGGTCCTTGGAGATGTGGATACCCTGGAATTTTAACCTGGATACGCTCAACCTCCATCCCATTGATATGGATGGGGGCGTGCATGCCTGCTTTGGACTTTATGTCCACTATGAGCTCCTTGGTTTTCATGGTGTTGAGGGCCTGGTTGTTATCGGTGCAACCACTGTTGTGTCATCTGCAAATTGATAATGGTGTTGGTGCCATGTACAGTCATGGGTGAAGAGGGAGTAGAGGAAAGGGCTCAGCCCACAGCCCTGTGGGACATCAGTATTCAGGGTGAGATTGTCTAACTTAACACCACCCGTTGAGCGCCAATAACAAGTTAACTCGTTTTTAGATGGTTATTTTTTATTTATTTTTTTTACTTTAATATCCTTCCTATACACTCTCACGGACCTCTGTGTTATCATTGGAACTCATTCTGAGACCCCAACAGTGCAATGCCGGCCGAATCCTGCTAGGTGGAGTATCGCCTCCCCTTTGAAACCTTATTTCACACTGTGTGTTACATTATATATGGTCCGGGTGCAGAATCTGGACTCAGGCAAGTTAAACGCTTCATCCGAGCACCTTGTAATGCGTTCAGCACACTTCATGCATATTGTGTGCCATTTCATGTCAGGGACATCAATACTGGAAATAACAATCAGACAATTGGAATATTCTTTTTGGGATACCTCCTAGTAAAGGTAAGGACTATATGACATCAATCCTACTTTGATCCTACAATGATTTCACATCGATCGCAACGATCATATGTCACATACTCCAAAACGTATTGGCATTGCTGACGATCAGAGCATCAAAAAATGCCCCCTACCCCCCCTTTGATGCATTCATGATGAAACATAATACCTATTATATACCTTTGATTTTGATATAGTAACGTGTCCAGGTGAGCAAACGACTTTAGCAAAATTCATATAGCGCTCCATAACTCAGCTTTCAGGAATTAGCCTGGATCACTCTGAAACTATACAATATTCACCACAGGATAACACGCAAACATGAAAAAATTTACTCTTTTCTACATGTTGGACGAGAGATAGTGACTGTCAAATGAGCCATAGTATTGTCTCCATAGCTATAATATAGAATATAGATATAGCTCTGCAAACATTGTGATGCACAGTGAAAATAGGCAATGGAAAGCTGGCGCATTGACTACAGGGATGAGGGTAATAGCTGGCGCTGAATGAGTTAAAGGCACACGCCAACATTTTGGGAAATTAGCTTAACATCTTTCCAGAGAGACAAAAGAAGATAGATACCAGTTCCCTCTCTGTGCGTTCAGTAGAAAGCTGGCTGCATGTTAGCCTAGCTTAGCACAATGAATGGACGCGGACATGCTCCTTTAACTGGGGTATGTTGGTTAGAATGTCATGTATCCAGTTGCAGACGGAGGGGTTGATGTCGAGGTCCTTGGTTTCCAGGAGGTCAGAGAGTTTGGAGGGGATGATGGTGTTGAATGCTGAGCTCAAGTTGATGAACAGTATTCTCACATGGGTGTTGCAGTCATCCAGGTCAGATAGGGCGGAGTGTAGTGCTGAGAAGATGGCGTCCTCTGTGCTCCTGTTCTCCCGGTAGGCTAATTATAATTATAAACATTTAACTGCTAATGTGCATGTATAATGTATATGTGATAAATAAACGTTGACATTACAAATAGTTTGTGTGTGTGTGCGTGTGTGTGTGCGTGTGTGCGTGCGTGCGTGCGTGTGTGCGTGCGTGCATGTGTGTGCGTGTGTGCGTGTGCGTGTGTGTGCATGTGCGTGTGTGTGTGTGTGTGTATGGGGAACTGTGTGTGATTGAGTGAGAGCGTGAGTAGTAAAGTCCATTACTTTATGCCTCCACATGTTGATAGGGTGCAGGAAGTGGGTGGGAAGTTTGACAGTGGCTACAGATGCCAGTCGCCATCTTGATAGGGGTCACTTTGCATTGAGAAATCGCTAAAATTGTGAAATAATCAAATCACGAGCAAAGCGAGAAAAAGAAGGTTGAGGTTTCTCTGCAAATTTTCACACATCAAGACAAAACCAATTTCTTTGTCTGAACCGGCGAGACCAGCTCTACAGATGTGAACCTTGTGCGCTAGATCGCAGCATCATAGTCGTCCAACTGTGGCCAAACATTCTGCATTTAGGGCTATGTCACAGGTCACGTGAATTTAGTGTTGCCCAAGGCACCAAAATGCGGCTGTCTTTAGACAGAAAGCTATCAGCTATCTTGTGTACTGAAGGATAAGTTAGCAGTCAGCACTGTGAGTGGGAGGGTTGGCAAGCGGTGTGTGTGTGTTTGTGTGTGTGTGTGTAGAGCCTAGTATTTGTGTCACTGTAAGGCTGAGGTTAGACTAGTGTATTCCTGGCGTTTTTTTATACGTTTTTGACGACGTATCATGTCCTATCTACACAGAAACGCGTTTTTTGGCGTTTTTTTGTGGATACGGCTGAAACGCAAAATTGTGTTTGCGTTTGGAGATACGCAAAAAAAACGCCAGGAATACAGCGTGTAGTCAGCACGGAGCAGTTGTTGCGAAAACGCCCATGCGCAGTAGATACCATCTGCGTGCCCTTCCTGTGTACAGTGTGTGTGTTTGGGACAGAGCTCCGTGTCCCAAATAGCTTCAGCTACCATGTGTTGTCAAGTTATTGTTATAAGGACCCCAGTCCAAGCTACAACAGTCTGCATTCCCTTAACAATTGTTTGTATTGAGCCGTATTGTATTGTACCCATATGCAATATGTTAAATAAAGTTTACATCCATTCATTCTGCTAGCATTACCGATTGCATGAGCTGGCTAACGTGAGCTATCAGGATTCAGACCCTGTTAGCTCAGAGTTCCTCTTTCAACTTAACAAGCATTAAACAAAATGGCCCAGTCATCTATTCACCTTTGTTTAATACACACAGCGTTGTCTCTAATGTTATCTAACTACTGATAGCTCGCGATATCATCAGTTTCGTGCTGGCTAAGTAGCGTGAGCTAACGTTAGCTTCTAGCCACAATGCTATATTGTTATAATGGCATACTCCATTGACGTTAGCATGCAGCTAACAATGCTACCGATCGTTTTTAGACTAAACTATCTGCTCTTGGTGGTCACTTGTGTTGATGTTAGTTTTGTTTCATCAACAAATGACAGGCAGAACACACAGTGAATGTATCCGTTTTGTTTATTGCACTTTTATTAGGCTTTGCTGAAAAAAGAATTGCTGCATTGAGTGAGCAAGCAAGATGGTGGCGCGGCATAGGCGCCTGCCTTATTGACATTTCTTTGCTGGAGCTTCCACCAGGAAGTGTATTGGCACATTCGTTCTGATTGGTTGAAATTGCCTTCATGTTTGCCACCTACTGCCACCTACTGCTTTGGCAGTGTACTACATCAGTGTGCTTGGCTGACAAAAACAAAAAAAAAACGAAAGTGTGACTCAGGCGCACGACGTCGCGGCGATACGCATAAGAAAACAATACGAAGATGATACGAAAGGTGTAACCTCTGCCTAAGAGGCATTTGCCTAAAACCTAAAGCAGCGGTTCTCAAACTACGGGTTGCGAGCCAAAATGCTAATAATTATTTGAAGCCCATCATCTGTAGCCACTAGAAGGGCTCATTGAACAATTTCGGAGAAAGAGCGCAGACAATTTGGACAACTGGATCAAAGATCCATTAATTACGCATAACGCAGCAGGTCACTGTCTTAGCAATGATCAGTCAAGTTCACTGGACAGGCCCTCACAATGTTCTGGATGTTCTGCCAACATATTTTGGCTAAATATGCCTTGTTTTATAAATGTGTATACAGAAACAATGCCGTTGCTTTTGTTGATAATATTCATAAATTTCATTGATAACATAGTGCTGTAATTTTATTTTCTGATAAATATGCATGATCAAGTTCAACAACGTGTGCTTTTATTTTGATATTCCTTATTTCCACATTGAAATTACGCAATACATTAACACTTTGAGTGCCACGGACGTGTTTTGTCGTTAGTTCATGCCGCCAGTTGAGTGCCACCAACGCTATATGGCGTTTGTTTGTCGTATTTTTTAGCGATTTGAATTCATACTTCATCAATCGAGCCTCACGCTAGTGTTGCAGACTCTCTCTGAGCTCAATTGGGAAAATACCGCCGCCTATCGTCTCTCCCTGTGTAACTGCACCCCATTGGTTTAGACTGATGGGGAGGGGGGGGTCCAGCCTCCTCATGTTACTTCTCCGGCGAGGCATCTGAAGAGACCCAAGTTGATCGCCGGCCCGGAAAACGCGTGGAATACATATTTACAATTCCCAACGCTGAATCAATAAACGCGATCGATATTTGGAATGGCGATCAGGAATTGGAATAATCTTTTTGGATAACATCTGATCTGAGGTAAGCAATTTATTTTACCAGTCTTGGGGTAATCAGATCTGTTTTGACCTATATATCAGCGTGTGCCCCATGTGTGTGTGTGTGTGTGTGTGTGTGTGTGTGCTCGCTGATCAGGAAATGAGAGAATATATTTTTCAGATCGCTTCTATAGCGTGCATAAGTACACATATACTATCGATAATCTAGCGTTTATTTGAAAACGATTCATAAATAGGTAGAAAAATTACAATGTTTTTTGTGTATGCCAGAATATTCCAGTAAAGGGCGTTTATCACGGAATCTATATATTTTCCTGAAAAACGAGGGCTTTTCAAAATGCTATAAAATGGAAATGAACCGATTAAAAAACAATCCGTCTCTACAATGTTGACTGCAAACAAGTCATTGATAAGCGACCGGCAGATTAGATACATAGCCATAATTTAAAACAGAGATTATGCGTTCACAACGCTATCATTGAAGTGGGTGGTGGCATTCAACCATGCTTTACCATGTTAACAAGTGGCACTGATAGTGTTAAGTGTGGGGTCGCCAAAAAAAATCCTAAATAAAATGGGGTCGTGGTATAAAAAAATGTCAGAACCCCTGACTTTATGCATATACAATAACAAAACACCAAAAAGAAACCTAAAACTAGAGGGGTACAGTTGACCATGTATGCTATTTACATTTCTCTTTTCTTATTAACAATTCCATAATTTACCTTCTTGTCAATTAAGTTAGTTATTGTCAATACAGTGCCAATGTATAAATTGTTGCCATTTCCTGTCAAATGATTCTTCCTTCACTCTTTTATTTAACCTTTATTTCTTTACAAAAGCAGCCTGACCAAAAAGCAAAGGCCCTTTGAGGGAAGGGGGGGGGGGGGGGGGGGGAGGCTGCAACGAAAACAAGGTTATGTACATGCATGCAAGTAAATAAAATAAAATATTACAGTAGCAATAGTATACAAGAAAATGTACAATAAATAAGGGAGAGACAAGGAAAGAGAGAGAGGTAAAAAGAGAAAGGGAGAGTGAGAACCAGATGGACAGGCAAGTGTAATAAGAAATCAATGTTTTTATTATATCTGCTCATGTCGGGTGACATACACCAGAACCCTGGACCTGTAATGACATGGAACCAGAGACTACAGTTAGATCTGCTGACCCAAGAAGCGGCGGCCAGTTTCGCCAGCACAACAGAACAACTGCTACCCACACAGACGGCGGCTAACGACATGATCAACGGCAACATTCCTCCTCTACCACCTCTGCAAAAGAACCCACGAGAGGCCACAGCGAGAGGGAAGGAACCGGGGTTCATAATCGAGGCGCTCAGCACGTCGCGGGGCCAAAACAGCGAGGCATCGCTCCTCACACCGGCGCCGGCCGTCGAGAGCAACAGCATCCACGCAACTGACGCTACAGCCAGCAGTTGCACCAGCCGACCAGCAAGCGGCGACATACCCACACCGAAGCCCCTGCAGACGAGGCGAGAGGCGAGAGGGAGAGCGGCGCGGGACGTCGAGATCACCAAGGACCCGCCGGTTAGCTCGGCTGGCCCCACCATGCCAGCTAGGCTACCCGGGCCAGGACAAAATACACCCCCCCTCCCCCACAATGGAGGACTAACAGACACATCTGTAAACAACCAGCCCCCCCCCCCCCCCCCCACATCGCGGGCTTTCACACAGAGGAATACAGACTCCAGCAAAGGACATAGGATCACCCCCTCCCCCCCTCCCCACTCACGGCACAAACAACAACAACGCCCCCCCTCCCCCCACCACAGGACAGGACACAAATGAACAGAGTTACCTCCAGTGTGACGACATCAATCAGATTACCAACAAAAATGGACTTCATATATTCCACCTTAATACAAACAGCCTGAGACCTAAACTGGCTGAAATCAAACAATTGTTTTTAAATGGTAAGGCTAACATATTGTGTTTCACATAAACAAAATTAGACTCATCTGTACAGGATCCTGAGATTGAAATTGAAAACTACTCAATAGTCAGGAGGGATACACAAAGATACCAAATTCATCAACCGTACTGACCTTAACCATGACGAAATTGAAACTGTTTGGATTGAAATCTTATTAGATAGGGCGAAACCAGTACTAGTAGGCACAATCTATAGACCGCCAGAACAGAATGGCTTCTATGACACACTTGATGGGTGTTTAGCTGGGGTGGAGGGGGTAGAAAAAATTCTTATTGCGGACTGGAACACGGATATGCTGCGTAAAGCAGCACCTGTCTTCAAGGCCTTCAGTAGATTTTCTGATCTGCACGGTTTCAGCCAGCTAATCACCCAACCCACAAGGGTATGTGATTCGACACAAACCACCATTGACCTCATTTTGACCTCTGACAAGTCCATGATCTCCAATAAAGGGGTGATAGCATGCAGGTTAAGTGATCATTAAATGATTTTCTGTACCCGCAAAAAGCTAAAACAGAAGGCCGGCTGTCACAAAACAGTCACATCTAGAGACCTCAAAACTTACTCTAGAGAGGCCTTTAACCTAGAACTGGGGAGCTTGGACTGGTCAGATGAAACATGGCTTGGATTCAAAACCAAATTCACAACAATACTCAACAACATGGCACCCCTAAGAACCACCAGGGTTAAAAATCGCGCTGAGCCATGGATGCACACTGAAATACTGGCCGCTATGAAAACCAGAGACAAAAAATGCTCTGAACTTCATAAAAGTCAGACAAAGCTTTCCAAAAGCTCAAACAGTGAACTCCAAGCCCACATGGTTGAACTAAAAATTCAAAGAAACAGACTAAGAAATCAAGTCAAGTCAAGTCAAGTCAAGAGTTTTATTTGTCACGGCATACAAGTAAGTATACAATGAAATGCGGGTGGTCTTGCCTGCAACGATGTGCAATACAGTGGTACAACATATAATAGAATCCAATAAAAAAACAACATTGTGCAATAAACAGGTAACAAGCAGGTAACATGGTGGGACATCTCGGTATCTGTACATAGTTATTTACATAGCATGTAGGACATGCTAGATCCTTTGGTAGTGCAATACACTGTTACTGTTGCTATGCTATTTTTAAAGTGACCTTTCCTTTTGGCCATAAGTGTGGGCGTGTGCGGCATGAGTGTGTGCGTGCTCATGTTAAAGTGGCTGCTAGTGTGCGAGCGTGCACAGAGTGCGTGTCGTGTGTGTGCTCATGTGTGCTTGTGTGTGGAAAGTTCAGTGCTCTGTGGCACTCAGTGTTCATTGTTCAGGGCTCTGATGGCCTGGGGGAAGAAGCTGAGCCGCAGTCTCTCTGTCCTAGTAGCTGGGGTTCGCAGGCGTCTGCCTGACCTCAGCAGCTGGAACAGACTGTTATTGGGGTGGTGGGGGTCCTTCATTATTCTGCAGGCTCTGGATTTGCACCTCTTGTTGTATAGAACCTGCAGGGGAGGTAGTGCAATACCCATGGTACACTCGGCTGAGCGCACCACTCTCTGTAGGGCCTTCTTGTCCTGTGCCGTGCTGTTTCCATACCAGGCAGTGATGTTTCCAGTCAAGATGCTCTCTACAGCTCCGGAGTAGAAGGACTGGAGTATCTTCCCCGATACTCTGAACTTCCTTAACTGTCTCAGGTGGTAGAGGCGCTGCTTCGCCTTTTTTACGACTGTATCTATGTGTGTTGACCATGTCAGATCCTCTGAGATGTGGACCCCCAGGTACTTGAAGCTGCCTGGGACGTAATGACGTAAACACCATGATCAAAACCGCAAAAAGAAATTTCATCAACGACAAAACTGAGGAAAACAAAAACAAACCCCGCAAACTTTGGAAATTACTCAATAATCAACTAGGCTGCAGTAAAAAACTTAAAACCAGATTCTCAAACATAAACATAAAGACGGACAACATGCTAATCACAGACAAGCTGGATGTAGCCAATTACTTAAACATCTTCTTCACAAACATAGCCACAACACTGGTAAACAAACTACCCTCCCACTCAGGGCATTATGGGGTAGAACACATAGTAGCATACTACAAAAACCTAGGGGTCCACAAAGACGACTTCAAACTTGAAATGGTAACAACCGATGAGGTACTCAAAAAATTGAGCGCCCTCCAACCTAACAAGGCCACTGGCCATGACAACATCCCCTCCAAATTCCTCAGAGACTCAGCAGCCACCATCACCCCAGTCATCACACACATAATAAACCTCTCTATAAAACAGGGACACGTCCCCAAGGACTTCAACATTTCGAGAGTGACCCCTCTGCACAAAAAGGGCAGCAAATTAGACCCAGGCAACTACCGCCCTGTTTCTATTCTTACCTCCATCTCGAAAGTCATGGAGAAAATAGTCTACGAACAGGTCGAAAAGTACCTGGCGGAAAAAAATCGAATCTACGAATTCCAATCTGGCTTCAGAACGTCCCACTCCACTGACACATGCCTCCTCTATTTGAACGACCACATCAAACAAGAGGTGGACGCGGGCAAATACTGCGGCATGGTCATGCTGGACCTACAAAAGGCCTTCGACACTGTCAATCACTCCATTCTGATTGACAAGCTAAAAGCAATTGGTTTTGATAGTTTATCAGTGAGCTGGATGCAATCCTACCTCGAGGGGAGAGAACAGATGGTAGAGGTAAACGGTACTCTATCCCCCCCCCCTCACAGTGAGCTGTGGTGTTCCACAAGGAAGCATACTAGGACCGCTACTCTTCCTAATTTATGCAAATGACATGTCGTCAGCCTGTGACTGCAACTTGTTCCTGTTTGCGGACGACTCAGCCCTGCTGGTCTCTGACAAGAACAAGTTGCAGGTTGAAAAAACCCTCAGCTCGGAACTAGGCAAAATCTGCATATGGCTCGCTGATAACAAACTATCATTACACATGGGCAAAACAGAGTCAATTCTCTTCGGTTCAAATAACAAACTCAGCAAGACCGACGGCTTCTCAGTTACAGTGGGTGACAATATTGTCACAAGGAAAGACAAAATTACCTACCTGGGTTCCATCCTAGAGGCAAATCTTTCCTGTGACAAAATGGCATCCAATGTAATAAAAAAAGTCAACCAACGAACTAGATTATTGTACCGGATCTCCTCTCTGGTAAACAAGAATACCCTGAAGACTCTGGCAGGAGCACTCATTCAAGGGTACTACGACTATGCATGCACCTCATGGTACCAAAGCACCTCAAAGGCGCTTAAAACAAGATTACAAACATCACAAAACAAACTGGTCAGACTACTACTTGACCTTACCCCCAGAACCCACCTCACCCCTGCCCACTTTGACAACCTAGGATGGCTTAGAGTAGACGACAGAGTACAGCAACTTGCAACTCAATCTTCCATCTATTAATTTGCTTAGATTTTTCAGGTCTGGTCAATTTGAGCATGGTGTTATTCACAGTCAAAGATAAAAAAAAAAATTATTGATATTCTCATTTGGTTCATTACAATTGACTCAAAATAAAATTTTCATTCAATCAATCACTGCGCAGATTGATTGATTGAATGAAAATGTTATTAACAGATTGCAGAATGGGTACAATACAGTACGGCTCAATACACACAATTGTTAAGGGGATGCAGACCAGAGAAAGACTTTCGTCTTGTTTACATCAGGGTCCCCCATTTTCAATTCATAATGAATTGTAAGTAAGGGTGCATCTTGTACCGTGCAATCCATTCTTTGTGGATCTAGCCCACAGTATTTCTGACACTGGGAATACATTCCCCGAGATTCATAGATGTCCCTAGAATCAGATACCAAGAACATGCAAATGGACCATATTAAAAAAAAGTCTGTAAATGTGTATTCTACATTCTTATGGAATTAATGAAATACAAAAAAAAAATTGAGTAAATTTTGAGTAAATTTTCATAACGCGATAATTAGCTGTGTAATTAATTAATCTAATTAACGCGATAAACTGACAGCCCTAAAAATAATATATATTTTCAAGTCTTACTGGACAAAATAAATAACAAGAAAAATATGATGTAATGTTCTAAATAATACCTCTTCTGTATTAGAAAATCCAGCTTTAAAAAATATATCTTTATCTTTTCAATGTAATGTAAATTATAAAACAGTAACCTCACAAAGATACTAATTTAAGGCGAGACACCCCAGGTGAATAGGCAAATATACTTTTTTTGTTGATTTTGAGATTTTGTTATATTTTGCTTCCTAAACATGTCTTCTATGAAACTAGTGACAATAAAATGTCAATAACACACATTTAGTTGTTTATTTTACTTCATTTTGCCTTAATGCATCCATAAATGTGCACATATTTAATGGGGAAGTGCCTCATTTGCATATATAAACATACATTTCAGAAAACTTGCAATATATTTTTTCTTAGTTTATATGTACATAACAAACTGGGAAAGTTTCATAGTGATATCTATTCAAATATCTTTTGCCTATTAGGGGGTACTACACTGTACTACACTGTTTGTAGCCTGTGTGTAGTTCTGTTCAGTTCAATAGCATAATTATTATAATTATTATTATTATTCAGTTATCAGGCATGTGTTTAGGTTGTCTATTACTAATGGTTTGATTAGGTATTGTGTTTGTAAATATCTGTTTAAAAAAAAAGTATGGCATTTTACAATACAGAACTTTGAAGGTGTTTCCCCAAAAATGAGTTTTAAGAGTTTTTCCTCATACTCTGAGCCAGAAATCTCCACTTCAGTAGCACTCACATACACCAAACCTTCCAGTTCTATTCATATCTATGTTCTGAAGGTATTTACAGAAGGGTTTTATATCACATTTTATTCCTAAAAACATGGCGAAATATGGAATTTTACCATAAAAATTGACTGAATGGAGTATTTTCTGATTTATGGAGTGATAAAAAGAGATATCCAAAATCCCCTCTGTAATAACCTTTGGCTCTAATATGTCAACAAAATAAAACTATAATTTTGAAAATGGCTTTATCCAATGTTCAGATTTCTGTCCTGGAATTATATGCAAATTAGTGCATATTTAAGTAGATCATGCCTCATTTGCATATTTAAACATACAATTTCAGAAAACTTGTAATACAAATAAGTCTTGTCTTAATATAAGTAATCAACTGGGGAAGTTTCATTGTGATATCTATTAGTTAATTTTGTTACCCTATTCACCTGTAGTGTCTCCCCTTAAAGGTGCACCATGCAGTTTCAGATTTGTTGCAATTAGTGTACTAAACTAATTTATTACACACATAATCCTTAGAATGATTGTATCATAAGCATCTTATCAAACCAAAACATCATTTGAGGCATCAAAATAGTTTTCAATTATTTTCTTTCTCTCTCTGTATAGCTGCATTCTTCAATCAATTCGGTCAACTTTGCCATCAAACTCTCACCTTGCACTGCTTTGTTTGTAATGTTTTGCTGTGTCCATGTGAGCTTTGAGATCGCCAGCACCTTTATTAGACACATAAACATATGGTCAAGCTTTGCATGCATTGCACTCCGCTTCCAATTAGTCTCGACCGGGATGAAAATTGGAAATTTTCTCTGCAGTTCATTTGTAATGTACATTTTTCGCGTTTGCATTGTGAGGAGCCAGCAATGCTGGTCGGATCTGTCCACTTCCTCATCTGTTGTGTGTGTCTGTGTGAGCGTGCAGTAGCGCTGCCCACAAAGCACTGAAAGCGGGGCTTCTCTTGGTAACGTCACACGCAACAGGTTACCGTTAGGGATGTCCCGATAAAAAAAATTTGCTCCCGATCCGATCCCGATCATGTGATTTTGAGTATCTACCGATACCGATCTTTCCCGATCCGATCAAAAAATATATATAATATATATATATTTTTTTTTATCCCAATTTCTCACATTACATTCACCCTGAATGTTGACGTTATCCAGGTGAAAAGTTAACTTCATTCAAGCGAGGCATTGCAATCCTTGACATAAATCATTTGATGTATAATTAAATCAAAGGAAATGTGTTTGGGTGTGAGAGTGTGGCTGGTCTGCCGTTCTGCAGCTGGATACTATTGGTTTGTTTTGGCTAAATTCTTCTGCTCTGTGTGACAATAAATAAATGAATGATGATATGCAATTTAAAACCAAAACTAAGGCCTCAGTATGAGTTTAAGACGTAAACATGGTCATGTTTGTTGAATAAAAAAAAAATAAAAAAAAAATAATCAGATTTTTTTTTTTTTTTTTTGGACTGATTTCAGGTGTGCGCGGGAACGTTTTGCCATGTGCGCGCGCGCGCACGGGCGCACCTTAGGGGGAACATTGGAGGTATAGGTGAGGGGACTTAGGGGGAGGAGAGAAGAGTCTGAGGGCTATGTGTGCGATTTAGAGGGAATCAGCAGGTGCAACAGTCGGTTATGATCTGTTGCAGATTTTGTTTAAAAGCAGTAAGCGATGGGAGGGCAGTGAGTTTAAGGGTTCTCTTCCTTCAGAACCACTTCCTTCAGTGCCCTCTCCATTTTTGGTGATACAGGGGATTGAAATAAATACCCTCGGCAAAATGTTTTCATCGCATTTATCTTACTACTGAAATTGAATGGATATATCGACCATCTTCCTATATATCTTTTTGTTTTGCTTAATGTGATTATAATTGGCCCCATACAACTTTGATAAATTTTTGGTTATACTTCTAGGTATTTGATTATTTTGAATGCCATTAGGCTACTATATTTTCGTTTGATCTCTTCTGAAGGCGTGTACTTGAATACGATAAACATTAAATGTATACCTTGCATAGTAATTACATTTCTCTATTATCCCCATCATCTTTGGACAGAAGGTGTCGGCATCAGTGATATAAACCATCACATCGTCCGTGAAAAGGATGATTTTATGTTCCCTATCCCCTATAATTACTCCCCTCAGTTCCCTATCTTGACGGATCGCTTGAGCCAACGGTTCAATATAAATAGCAAACAGAGTATAACCAAGACAGCGTTCCTCTCTAGTACCTCTTCCTAATACAAATCTCTCAGATAAGGAACCATTTACCTTTACCCTTGCAGTAGGTGGTTGGTAAATCGCTTTGATACAATGGATTGAATCTTCTGTAAAGCCAAATATGTCAAATGTTTGATATACAGTAAGAATTCCCAATTAACCCTATCAAAGGCCTTGTCCACTTACGTACAATTCTGTACTGTGTTAGTCGGCCTGTTATAAACCCAATCTGGTCTTCGTCAATTAGATCTGGCATGAATGCTTAAAATAATTTGGAAATAACTTCTGGAAATTGCTATACTATAATTTGTCTTTCTTTGGTAATCCAGTTCAAGGTTCAAAGTGGGTTCAACTCTAAACTATAAAATATGCTGTACCACTCTGTAGGGAAATTGTTGTTACCTGGGGTCTGGTTTGTTTTTAGCCTGCCAATTGATTTCTCAATTCTGGGTGGATCTAGTGTATTTAAAAATGTCCTCATTGATTATCCATCTATTGTAAAGGTTTGTGTATATAATTATTTATAGTACTCCTGGAAGACATTATATTTAATATGTTATATTTATTTTGGCTCACTCTTCAATTTATGTGTATAGGTGTCTTTAATTTTGTGAATGGTGTTATCAGCATGCACACAATGAAAAGTACTATCAAATTGACATGCATAACTCACAATGATCAGTTAAGACAAGCTTTCTCTAGGCATTTGACAATGTAGGGCAGACCTTGTTGGTAACTGAGCAGCAGATAGGAGAGGAACCTCCAAATCACATGTCTTGTTTTCAGGGCAGAATAGAGAGAGGTGCTTTTCCCTGGTTTTATAATAAAATGACAAAAATACAAAGAGATATAATATTTAACAAGCATTGGAACTTGCACGTTAGTTTAATTAGACATAAAACGTGTAGCCTATTATTATTATATCATGTGTGCTGGTTAGTGGTGCGTGTTGGTGCGCCTTATCCCGCTATGGGATTTCCCTTACACACAGAAGCCGGGACGTTATAACAGATCTTCAACTGATCTCATAATTGATTCCATTGAATAGCCCAGTGCATAGTGCATGTGGGAACATAGGGCTGAGGGACACAGGGCTGTGGGAACATAGGGCTGAGGGACACAGGGCTGCGGGAACATAGGGCTGTGGGAACATAGGGCTGTGAGATTTGGGAACATAGGGCTGTGGGAACATAGGGCTGTGGGAACATAGGGCTATGGGAACATAGGGTTGTGGGAACATAGGGCTATGGGAACATAGGGTTGTGGGAACATAGGGCTATGGGAACATAGCGCTGTGGGAACATAGGGCTGAGGAACATAGGGTTGTGGGAACATAGGGCTGCAGGAACATAGGGCTGTGGCAACATAAGGCTGTTGGAACATAGAGCTGTGGGAACATAGGGCTGAGGGAAAATAGGGGGAACATAGGGCTGTGGGAACATAGGGCTGAGGAACAAAGGGCTGAGGAACATAGGGCTGTGGGAACATAGGGCTGTGGGAACATAGGGCTGTGGGAACATAGGACTGAGGAACATAGGGCTGAGGAACATAACACGCTCCCTGCGGCTCTCTGACTAGCCTGCCATCTCACTTGTGAGAGAGAGGAGAGGAGATAATCTGCTGGAGATGAGAGCTGAGTCATCAGTCAGCGCTGTGAGTGTGAGGAGGCGGGGCTGTCAGTGAGCAGTGTGTGTGAAGTGGCTCCTAATGTGTCACTGTCTGAGGTAGTGGTGAAAGAAGTACACAGTACCTTTATCCACTATTACTCTAATCCTCTTTTCCATTGCATAGTACCTACTCGACTCTACCCTACTCTACTCTACTCTACTCGCTTTTGGTACCTGGTACTTCGTTCGTTTTCCACGGCAGGAAGTACTCCGTTTGTCTCCGTGTGGGGAGACAGGGCCACTGGCATACAGCATGAGAGCTCCGTGACCATAGCTATGTCCGTGAGGGCTTGGAGCAAGCCAGAGTATACACAGTTTTCAATCAATCAATCAATCAATCAATCAATAACAACATTAACCAGACTCTCGTTGTGTCTATTCTGCTAACGTTAACATTACCTCTTGTGTCTATTCTGCTAACGTTAACGTTACCTCTCGTCATGGGCGGAGTTTATGGGGGTGCAGGGGGTGCATTGCACCCCCTGGTGGCCGATTATAATCAAAATTATAATAATTGTGAGAAACAAATCTGAATTCTATTATGTTTTGTTTTACAATACATTCATTTTATAGTAGTAATCATGTCACATTATAAGGCGAACCTTCTGTAGTGTGGCAGTGAAAGGGTTAACGCGCGGCCAAGCACCAAGCAGCAGCAGCAGAATGCCCCGCGCGATAGATTGTAACGCTTGTACAAAGCCACTTATTCTGAGATGATAATTAATGTATCTGGATAACCAATGCACGGATTTTGTCGAGGCAGGTAGCGTTATTTCGGGAACATTGATATCTATAGTCTGGTATATTTTTCGTCCACGAAAAATGGAGGCTGTAATAATTATTATTGCTCGAGACCGAGAGTCTCTATGAATAATAATAATTAGAGCCTCCATTTTTCAAGTCAGTTAAAAATGATCCCCCGTAGTGCTGTGTGTGTGAGTGTGTGTGTGTGCTGCTGTACTACCTAAATAAAATAAAAAATTAGGGGTTAGGGCATTGTAAAAACGCTAAAATAATAAAATAAAATAGTTCGCCAAGCAGTCGCACCCCCTGGCGTCAAGTTCAAACTACGCCTATGCCTCTCGTGTCTATTCTGCTAACGTTAACGTTACCTCTCGTGTCTATTCTGCTAACGTTAACGTTACCTTTTGTGCCTATTCTACTAACGTTAGCATTAGGTAATAACCGGTTTAAAATGGATGATGATGATTACCTCACGTTGTGTCTATTCTACGTTACTAGTACAAACAATCAATAGAGAGTTATATTGATCTTTGCACCCTATGTACGCTAGCCACAATGCTAACTATTATAATGGTAAAATGCAATCACATTAGCGCGTAAGCTAACAAATCAGCGCTCTTTTTGTGAGACTAAACTCTCCGCTCTTGGTGGTAAATTGTGTTGATGTTGGTTTTGTTTCATCAATAAATGAGGCAGAATACACAGTGAATGTATAATTTTTTGTTTATTGCACTTGTTCCTGCTGCAAACAAATAATGAATCCTACGCGAGGCATATAAAGATGGCAGTGTTGTGTTTTGTGCAGGATGTCTCCTGTGTAGTGACGATCCTCTCTTCTGACCAATCAGTGGTCTGCAGTGTTTCACGTCACTTTTCTGGTATCGCTTCTACTCGCTTGCAACCTCGACAGAGCAGGTACTAAAAAAGTACCCGGTACCAGGTACCATCCGCAAATTTTGGCAATGGAAAACCCAAAAGGCAGAGTAGAGTAGAGTAGAGTCGACTAGGTACCATGCAGTGGAAAAGGGGCATAAGTGTGGAATAGGTCTGGCAATGCATAGTACGTTGCATAATATGTTGTTTATTTGGTTTAAAATATGCCTACTGATTAAAGCTTCTAACAATAACCCTGTTGCTCTTAGGCATAAAAAGGGCCACAGATCCTGTCAATAGTTGCCTACAATAGTCAAATCGCCCTATGATCATAGTTAATTAAATCTTATCAGACATAACGGAAACGTCCATCCATTAAAAATAGCAATCCTTGACCATAAGTACATTGGCTATAATGTATCCCAATTTTTTGATGCAAAGCGCCTCTATGATGGCAATGTCACTACCTCACTCACAGCTGTATAGCAGCTGCTCACTAACCCCAGTGTCTGTTGCTCAGTGATGAAGTCACACGACTGGGTCGCTCAGTGATGAGGTCACAATTTAAACATGGAAGTGGAATGGGCCACAATTTTGAACATTGACCAATCACAGTGCAGCCATATACTAGGTTTTGACCTAGTCTTCCTTAACCCAATAATCTGTCTGTCAATCAATACACACAGTCAATGGGGCTGCTCCTGTATGTATGGTGGCTTCCTCCAGAAATGTGCAGAACGTTGTTTGCTTATGTAGTGTATTTTTGGATTGGTTATTACTGGGTATTAAACAGTAAACAGCACAAATTGTTATTAAGAAACAATATGGACAGAATGCAAGAACTCTGAGAAGCATTCACCCCAATCACTACTGACTAACCAAGAAGGAACCTGACGTCATCAGGCAGATCACAAACCAGTTCTAATGTAATTAACAATTGAGGGAGGAACACACACACACACACACACACACACACACACACACACACACACACACACACACACACACACACACACACACACACACACACACACACACACACACACACACACACACACACACACACACACACACACACACACACACACACACACACACACACACACACACACACACACACACACACACACACACACAGACACACACACACACACACACAGACACACACACACACACGCACACACACACTAGATTCATGTGACACCCACTTATACACACACACGCACACACACAAACACACTCTCTCATGTGACATTTCAGTGACCACTATCTAATTTAACAAGACAGACTGGTTAGGTTAAGTGGACCACACACACATCGTCCCAGATTGATGAATGACACACACTCACACACACCCAGTATTGCAGGTGACCGAGATTAGAGCTCACACCCCCTCACCCATTAGAACCTCACGCAGACAGAGACCAAACCAGTTTACCAACTATTGGGAGGACCAGACCCACTTGTGTATTGGAGATCGGATTTAAACAACTTGTTGAGAACAGTAGAGGACTCAGTCTAGTCGAGGCTGGTTCAAGGATGGGCATTTTGTTGCTGTGCTGTGGAAACCTATGCTTGTATGCTAAATAAATCACTGTTTCACCAACTGAGCCATAGCCTCTGAAAACCATCTCCAGTCTGAATTCTTCTTGAAACCAGCGCTCTCACTCAAAGAATCTACTTCACGTCCCAAACCCTGTTGGTCATATATAGACGTTTTGGGAGCTGCAAATTACTCACTATATGTAGATTGTACTTAGGTTGTACTTTTGATTGTATATTGTATTGTATATTGTATATTCCTCTTTTACTTACTTTTTTACTTACTTTTTTACTTATATACACTGTATATTGGCTGACGTATTATAGGCACAACAATTTTGAAATAGGACCTAAAAAAATATGTACAGTAGGCTATACAGTACTAATGCCATACACACCCACACACACTCCCCCAGCACACACGCTGCCCAACCTCTTGTAAATTATATGACTCATAGGACTGGCAGTACAATTCAGTGACACAAAAAGGTGAAAATCACAGCTCTGGCACAAAAGGTCTGTTGAACGAGGCAGCGCCGCTGAAAGGCTGTTTTGTTGTTGTTTTCATGTGTTAAGAGTGGCAAGAGTACTTCTCTGAGAGGAAAGTCTGTGATGAAGGGCTCTGTGTGTGTGTGTGTGTGTGTGTGTGTGTGTGTGTGTGAGTGTGTGTGTGTGTGTGTGTGTGTGTGTGTGTGTGTGTGTGTGTGTGTGTGTGTGTGTGTGTGTGTGTGTGTGTGTGTGTGTGTGTGTGTGTGTGTGTGTGTGTGTGTGTGTGTGTGTGTGTGTGTGTGTGTGTGTGTGTGCCTCCCCTACTCGGACACAAAAGGTCTGTTGAACGAGGCAGAGCCGCTGAAAGGCTCTTTTGTTGTTGTTTCCATCTGTCAAGAGTGGCAAGAGTACTCCTCTGATACTCCCTTTCCTCCAACGCAAATCTAGTTCTAACTGGTGCTAGTGCCGGTTCGCAGTCCGTTCAACTTACTAGTTGTCTTCAGGAACCTGTTTGTCTTCTCACAAATGAAAGAGCCACGCCACTGCATTACTGTATATGTCTGTGTATGTCTCTGCTTTGCCAGCAACACTAGTGCCAACTTCAAGTACAGAAACAACAATGGTGGACTACATAGTCTCTTTACAAGTGTTTCTCCTATAGCTTAGAGAGCCTACATTAATAAATAGGTTAATGTTGTCATCTGCCCATGTCAGTGCGCCGACTGCACATGCTCCAGATTGTCTGTTGCTCTGAGACTCTCTGGTAATCAGCCCTCCCAGTGTACAACATCACTGGGCCTGGTCTACAAGATACACTACACGACCAAGGTACCCATGTACATGTCAAAATACTTCCCAAAGGTCAGTGAATACCACGATCACAACACCAGAGGGAGCTCCACAAATCATGTTAAACCCAGATTCGGCTCAAATAAGGGACTAAACACGTTTCGCAATTATGCCACATCAATGTGGAACGCCCTACCCAAAGCTGTAAAGGAATGTGGATCACTACCCACTTTCAAAACCTCTCTCAAGGGACACCTACGGGAGACTGCAATTCAAAACTGGCCCCTGTAAATATCCTAACCAAACCCCCTCCAATGTACAGTCATTTACCTAGTATGGTTTTGTCAATAGTCCAATGTACAATTTTGTTTGTTTGTACAGTGTCTCCCCTCCCCCCCTCAATGTACAGTTTTGCTTGTTTATACAGTGTGTCTCCCCCCCCCCCCAACCACCTCCAATGTAAATGACCCAGTATGGTTGTCAATATCCCAATGTACCCAACCCCCCCCCCCCCACCCAACCTCCTCCAATGTACAGTTTCTACGTCAAATGTATATACTCCCTTTTCTTGACTCCTTCTGTATCACAAACAGTACTGTATTTGCAAATCTGGTATGTCATAAATGTATAGATGTAGCAGTACTGACTATCTGTATGTCATGTATGTCATATATGTCCTGATGAATTGAAAATGGGGGACCCTGATGTAAACAAGACGAAAGTCTTTCTCTGGTCTGCATCCCCTTAACAATTGTGTGTATTGAGCTGTACTGTATTGTACCCATTCTGCAATCTGTTAATACAGTTTTCAATCAATCAATCAAAACTATTGTAGTTGTAGAGAGAGGGACAGTGATAGACAATAAAGAGACAGTGATAGATAATAGAGAGACAGTGATAGATGATAGAGAGAGAGAGACAGTGATACTGTAGTTGATAGAGAGAGAGGCAGTGATACTATAGATCAGGGGTTCCCAAACTTTTTCAGCTCGAGACCCAAAAGAGAAATTTGGTGTTTCCCCGCGACCCAAACTTACAAAAATACATCATGAATTGCCATAACATACATTTATAAACTACTGATAAAGAACACAACAAACCATGAATTTCAAATGTATATGAAATGTATTTATTTAATTATAAAAGTACATCACAGCAATAATCAGAGTGTAATGTTAAGTTGCTCACCACCTCATAACATAATTTATGTACATACAATTTTTTAACACTTTTAAATGAACAAACATGTTCTTTTAAAAGTGTTACAAAATCCCAGTAATACACAAGACCCTCTTCTTGGGACCAAGTAAGGTTTTGTGGATAATCCAATGTGTGTAAATTGTCATTGAATGTACAGTTACCCCCAGGGGCGGACCTAGCACATTTGGCGCCCTAGGCGAGATTCACCACTGCGCCGCCCCCCCCCCCCCCCCCCCCCCCCTTTGTAATTTTTTTTTGTATGGCTTTTGCCTCTTCATAGTTCTCTAACGTTAGTCTTTCTTTCCTCAACGCTCAATTCTATAAACACTTGACCGATACCCATCAATGCACAGCGCTCTAGCATGTTCTGACTGTGAACACCTAAAGCTGAGGCTCAGACCGACCGACCGTTTTAGATTTTTGGCTCATTTTCCCTTATGTTAGAATTTCTTTTATGTAAAAATAATGGTTGCAGATATAGAGGGGGGCGCCAAAACTGCACAGAGATTTTTATTTTTTTTATTATAAAAAAAAATAAAAATAAAAAAAATCTTTTGCGCCCCCCTCTGGGAGGCGCTCTAGGCGACCGCCTATATCGCCTGTAGGAAGGTCCGCCCCACCCCACCCACCCCGCCTACCCACCCCACCCCACCCCACCTGTAACGTTCTGGGTTCTCGGGTCTGGTTGACCTGAGATCCCGGCTACCATCCTGTCACCTGTCACTTTCCTACCCCTTTGATTGTATTATTGGTTGTCACCTGGGATAGGCTGTCACTCTGTGGATTGTGTGGAATGTCTGGTATGTTGCCCTTAACTCCTGTCTTCTTTGTTCCTCGTCGGCTCTTCACACAATCTCCAGAACCAGTATGCGGCGGTACCAAGAGACAAGTGCTGCGGTGACTTGTATTCTCTCCTATTGCTCTCTATTGTTTAGTACTCTTATTTACCTAACTGCTCTACGGTGTGTTCCTAATAAAGAGGATACCCGAATTGTGAAGAACGAACCTACTCTCTGTCTCCTTATTGCCAACCACTATTGGAACTCTACACTCTTACCTGGTGCCACCGTAACACCCACCCACCCAACCACCTCCAATGTACAGTCCCCCTCCCCAACCCACCCCACCCCACCTACCCAACCTCCTCCAATGTACAGTTTCTTCGTCAAATGTATACTCTCTTGTTTAGACTCTTTTTTGTATCACAAACAGTACTGTATTTGTAAATCTGGTATGTCATAAATGTATAGATGTAGCAGTACTGTCTATCTGTATGTCATGTATGTCATATGTTATGATTAATTGAAAATGGGGGACCCTGATGTAAACAAGACGAAAGTCTTTCTCTGGTCTGCATCCCCTTAACAATTGTGTGTATTGAGCTGTACTGTATTGTACCCATTCTGCAATCTGTTAATACAATTTTCAATCAATCAATCAATCTACTCTCCTTTCTATTTCTCACCCCTTTTTCAACTCTCCATTTCTTACCCCCTCCCTCCGTCCCTCAACCTTAAACCCCAACATTGAGCAACATTCTGATACATTTGTACTGACTTATTTTAAATGCTACTGACCTGACATCATGCTAGAAGGGGTATAATATTTCATCTATGGCACAATGAAATCTAATGAGAGGTATGTGGCTGGTTGAAGTTTTCAACCAGCAGATATATTCTGGCCTTGGTTTTTGAAAGTGCTATTCTGAGGTCATGCTGAGTATTTCGTCTGTTTCTGTATTTGTTTTTCAGGTATGCTAGAGTAGAAAACCCAGATTCACATAAGTGTGTGGTGCCAAACTGAATCCACACATATACAGCTTTAAAAAATTAAATAAAAAAAAAAATAAAAAAAAATTAAATAACGTATAAAACATTTTGGGTTGTGACCCTAAGTTTGGGAAACCTATAGATGATAGAGAGACTGACAGTGATATATGATAGAGCGTGATATATAATAGATAGAGAAAGACAGTGATATATGATAGATAGAGAGAAAGTGATACATTATAAATAGAGACAGTGAGAGATGATAGAGAGATACATTAATACATGATAAAGAGAGATGTGGAGTGATAGATGCTATATAGAAAGAGACAGTGATGGATGATGTGTCAGGGATTGGTGTTGTAGTTGGACCCCATCGCAGACAGGACGAGGAGGAAGCAGGCATGACGAGACGGAGTGGAGCGGGACCAGGGACCTCCTCGGGAGTAGGAGCGGGACCAGGAGTAAGAGCGGGACCAGGGACCTCCTCAGGAGTAGGAACGGGACCAGGAGTAATATCGGGACCAGGGACCTCCTCGGGAGTAGGAGCGGGACCAGGAGTAAGAGCAGGATCAGGGACCTCCTCAGGAGTAGGAGCGGGACCAGGAGTAAGAGTTTCAAGTTTCAAGTTTCAAGTTTCTTTAATAGTTGTCATACAGAAGTACAGAATACTTTTATACAAAATGCTTCTTACTGTTACGCTCCAGAGACTGTGCAAGACAAGATAAGTATGAAATAAAATAACATAGTATAGCATGTAAATTAGAAGTAAAAAAAAAGGTCACAGTGTTCAGTATAGACATATGTACAATGTTCGATGCAGAATAGACGTAACTGAGTTACCATATAATATACAATATACTATGCAGTGTACTAATATACAATACTATATAGTGAAAGGCAGAAATGGGATGAGGTGCAATTTAGGTACAATTTACAGTAGGTGTACAAAGTTGAGTGCAAATCCTTTATCAATAAATATAAAGTGTGTTTGTGTGATCTAAAGTGTGGAGAGTGGGTGCTGCAGTGTGTTGTTTGTTTAAGTGAGTGTGTGCGTGTGGGTGTGTGTACTGTGTGCATTTGATGGTTGTTGCATAGTGTTTATTGTTCGTTTAGCAGCCTGATGGCCTGGGGATAGAAGCTTCTTCTGAGTCTTTCTGTGCTCGCCTTAAGACTCCGGTATCGCTTGCCTGACCGCAGCAGTTCAAAGAGGCAGTTGTTCGGGTGGCTGGAGTCCTTGATGATTCTCTTAGCCTTTCCCCTGCACCGCTTGTTGTAAATGTTCTGGAGGGTGGGAAGCACCCCTCCAATTGTGCGTTCGGCTGAACGTGTCACTCTTTGTAGTCTGCTACGGTCTTGTGCAGTGCTATTCCCAAACCAGGAGGTGATGTTGCCAGTCAGGATGCTCTCTATTGTACATGAGTAGAAGTTCCTAAGGATCTTCTGACTGACTTGGAACTTCCTTAGGCGCCTGAGGAAGTAGAGGCGTTGTCGTGCCTTCTTCACAACACTGTCAATGTGTGTGGTCCATGTCAAGTCCTCGGATATGTGGGCTCCGAGGTACTTGAAACTGTTCACTCTCTCAACCGGTGCCCCGTCGATGCTGAGGGGGCTGTAGTCCTTGACCCCCGACCTCCTGAAGTCCACAATCATCTCTTTTGTTTTGCTGACGTTCAGGGAGAGGCAGTTCTCCTGACACCACTGTGACAGATTCTCTACCTCTTCCAGGTAGGCCCTCTCGTCGTTGGCAGAGATCAGGCCCACCACTACTGTGTCATCAGCAAATTTGATGATTGTGTTGTTGTTCCGCTGTGCCACGCAGTCATGTGTGTACAGGGAGTAGAGGAGGGGGCTCAGAACACAGCCCTGGGGGGCCCCTATGTTGAGCGTGATGGATGAGGAGGTGCAGTTGCCTGCTCTTACCACCTGGGGTCTGCCCGTCAGGAAGTCCAAGACCCACTGGCAGAGGTCATAGTTCAAGCCCAGGTCCCTGAGCTTGGCTATGAGTTTGGAGGGGACTATGGTATTGAATGCTGAGCTGTAGTCGATTAACAGCATTCTCACATAGTTCCCCTGCCTCTTGTCCAGGTGTGATGCTGCTGTGTGCAGCACATGGGCTATGGCGTCCTCCGTGGACCTGTTGGGACGCTATGCAAATTGCAGGGGGTCCAGGTTGATGGGGAGGGAGGAACAGATGTAGCCCTTCACTAGCTTCTCAAAGCACTTCATGGCTATGGAGGTGAGGGCTACAGGGCGGTAGTCATTGAGGCAAGCGGGCGTAGATTTTTTGGGTACAGGGATGATGGTGGACTTCTTCAGACAGGTGGGGATGACAGCCTGTTCCAAGGACAGGTTGAAGATGTCAGTGAATACCGGGGCCAGTTGGTCGGCACAGACTTTTAGGACGCGGCCGGGGATGCCGTCCGGTCCTGCTGCCTTCCTGATATTCACTTTTTTAAAGGTCCGCCTCACCTCATGCTCTGTTACCCTGAACACTGAGTCTCCATCAGCTGACCCCCCCCCCCCCCATTGCCGTGGTTTGTAGGCTGGTGTTGTTATTCACAGCCTCAAACCTTGCATAGAAGGAATTGAGATCATTTGCTAAGGAGATGTCACTGTTCAGTTTGAGGGAGGTGCCTTTGTAGTCTGTCATTGTTCTGAGGCCCTGCCATATACCTCTAGAGTCAGCCTGTTCAAACTGAAGTTCAACTTTATCCCTGTAACGCCGTTTTGCCTCTATTACTGCTCTCCTGACGTTGTATCTTGCCGTCTTGTGTTCTTCCATGTCGCCTGTCACCAGCCCGGTGTTGTAGGCTGATGTGCGCACTTTCAGAGCCTCACGGACGGATTTATCTACCCAGGGCTTTTGATTTGGGTATATTATAATTGTGGTAGAGGGGATTGTTTCTTCTACCAGAGTACAGACAAAGTCAAGCACCGTTTCAGTATATTCGTTAATATTGGCTGTGTTATCACGGAATACACTCCAGTCTGTGCATTCAAGCGCAGCTTGGAGTGTCTCCTCTGACGTCACGGTCCAACGCTTAACCTCTCGCGATACTACCGGCGTTCGCTTGAGACTTTGTTTATACTTTGGCAAAAGAAAGATGGCGGCGTGATCGGACTTACCGAATGGACTAAGAGCCTGTGACTTGTACCCATTCTTAAATTGCGAGTATACATGATCTAATATGTTCTCGCCTCTGGTGGGACAGGTCACATGCTGATAGAAATTCGGCAACACCTTTTTAAGACCCAGAACCAAAATGGCAGCGTCAACGCTAGCTATCTGTAGTTTGTTTACCTCGTCGTGTAACTTTGAAAGTGCGGCCCCAGTGTTCGCGTGTGGTGGAATGTATACACTCCGATGAGGATGATGGACGTTAACTCCCTCAGGAGAAAGAAGGGTCGACATTTGATCGTGATAAACTCCAGGTCTGGGGAGCAGTGGTTAGACAATTCCTTTGCCTAAATCGCACCACTCCTTGTTTATCATGAAGGCAATGCCGCCTCCTTTAGTCTTTTGTGACTCTTCTGCGGGACCAGGAGTAGGAGCGGGATCAGGGACCTCCTCGGGAGTAGGAACGGGACCAGGAGTAGGAGCGGGACCAGGGACCTCCTCTGGAGTAGGAGCGGGACCAGGAGTAGGAGCGGGACCAGGGACCTCCTCTGGAGTAGGAGCAGGACCAGGAGTAGGAGCGGGACCAGGGACCTCCTCAGGAGTAGGAGCGGCACCAGGGCAGGAGTAAGAGCGGGACCAGGAGTAAGATCGGGACCAGGGACCTCGTCAGGAGTAAGAGCGGGACCAGGGACCTCATCATGAGTAGGAGCGGGACCAGGGACATCCTCAGGAGTAGGAGTGGGACCAGGGACCTCCTCAGGAGTAGGAGCGGGACCAGGGCCCTCATTTATCAATGTTGCGTACGCACAGATATGTGCGTAACCCATGCGTACGATCATTTCTAAGCAAAGTGTGGGACTTATCAATTTGAACGTGTGCTTGACTTTGTGCGTATATCTACGCTCAGCTCAGACCATGCGTACCTGGCACCCGGCGGTAGAATATGGAGACTGCAGACGGACGGCATTATGCTTTCATCAGTTTCATGCATTAGTTTCAACGTGGAAATAAGCTTCCGTGCATTAGTTTCAACACTGGCGCATGTTCTGTATGAACCGTAATTCATTATAGTTCATTGTAAAATAGCGACAGTACAAGAGGTTGGCCTGCTTGTTTGGCACGGGGGGCAGACACAGAACACCCACCTCCAAACACGATTAAATATTGTTTCAAATAAAAAGCTAAATACTATTATTTTGTGTGTCATGTTTCCAAATAAGATTGGTCACAACGAAATGCTTTCTACTTCAATTTGTTGGTTAGAATAGATGACCTCCGTTGAAACTTCACTGCAACTAGTCTATTTGTGAGCTCCTGCACAGACGTGGTGATAATAATAATAATAATAATAATAATAATAATAATAATAATAATAATAATAATAATAATAATAATAATAATAATAATAATAATAATAATAATAATAATAATAATAATAATAATAATAATAATAATAATAATAATAATAATAATAATAATAATAATAATAATAATAATAATAATAATAATAATAATAATAATAATAATAATAATAATAATAATAATAATAATAATAATAATAACAATAATAATAACAATAATAGCTTTATTTTATATAGCGCCTTTCAAGAGACCCAAGGTCGCTTTACATAGATAGGGGGGGGGGGGGGGGGAAATAACAAAGTAACAAACATAGTGGACAGACACAACATATAAATACGATGATGGAATTCACGAGGTTCCACTTATTTAGTTTTGCAATGTCAAAGCCTTTTGAATATAAGTCGGGGCGTTCCCGTGTTTCTGCAGTCTATGCGCAAAATAATAACGAGTTGAGTTCTAACAAAGAACGTATTACATGGGTAGGCTGATAGAGTAAACTGTAAATAAAATAGCCCATAACATTATATAAAGGATAGGCTATAGCAGGGGTTCCATTTCTTCCCCAGAGCCCCATGATTCCCTCGAGACATATATGAATATTGTAGCTGAGGGGTACAATTCCCTGACTGTATTGATAAGTATGGTATCATTAAACCACTACCGCTTTATGTACTTTAACTACTGGCCATACAGTACACGATATCTAAATATGATGAACACTTTCCCACAATGAAATCGGTTCCAGACAAAGGTAATAATCAAATATTTAATATAGCAAAAGGTACATATGATATTTACTATTACATTTATGATTTGAATGCACTTGTAAGGCAAATGAGTACTCGTAGGCAAATCAACACTGAATGTCCAATCTCTGGTTACGCAGGAAGCAAGTATACAACCTGGCTCTTAGGGAATTAGATCTATGGTACACTTAATGATATAGCAGGATATTCTGGAAGGGGTCCTCCCGGTTGTAAGCCGGCAGGGGGGGTAGGAGAGCCGTCGGTAGTAGACCGTCTGGTCAACGATATCTAGGGAGACTTCAAGTACAGAAGACAGTGCAGTAGACTCTTGATCCGCAGATGAATACACCTTGGTTCTCTTGTAGGCTGTAGCTCCACAGTGAAGAAGAAGCTAGGCGACCTCAGTCTCTCTGAGCGCCGACTCAACTTGACTCCTCTCGGGGGTAAATCCAACACTCACAGGCGTCGGCGATTATCCGCTCCACAAATCACAGTACCAAAGCAAATATATTCCAGCCGCATAGGGCTCAGCAGTCGTCGGGTAGGTAATCCAGTGTACATGTCCCTCGGTCCTCGTCTAGATCTCCTCGGATGAAGGCGCCATGTGGTCGGCCCAGCCTGGTTAAGACTCTAGATAACACGAGGAAGCGTTGGAGATGCTGGTCACTTTAGAACTCTAACCGCACGATGCACCATACACGATAGACTATTATTACTTAATAGAAATACGTCGCACTCGACGGTACAGTGCCAAACTCTGACAATTCAGCTATTAATTCGCACGAGGTCTCGATGCTATTCTAAGGCCAAACAGGCCATACTACACCGCACGCGGTATCGTGGGTGAGGCTTCACGTTCTGTTACTAAGTTGGGTAGAAGGGTAAAGGACTAAGGGTCTTCTACATTTACTTGCGCCATATTTATATGCACGGTGAACAAATAGTGCCACTCTCATTTCGGTAGCCGTATCCCTGAGCGGAGCCGGGGCTAGTACGGACATGTCTCGTCGGTACCTTTGAACTTGACGCCAGGGGCTGGTCCCCTGGCGCCTGGTCCTTTTGTCCAATAAGAGAATGAACTATTATGGGCTATAGTAGGCTAAAGGGATATTCCGTGTATATGTACAAGGAATATACAAGGGATATCAAACGATATACAAATACTATTCAATATATATCAATAAATAAATATATATATTCGGTTTAATCTGATCCTTCGTAACAGCCGCGCCCTAATTAGTCCCACCTAATTAGCTAAGCAGAGACAGATTAACCGCACTGTCCACTACTCAATGTCCGCTGTGAGGGTCAGTCAGTTCACAAAGTCATGGGGTCATGGTCGTCATCGATAGTATCGGGGAGCCTTGGCAGTTCTATTAGCCTCGCCATGGGTCGGGTGTAGGTCCGCCCTTGGACGAGCACTTCAGCTGCTCGGACCTTTCCATCGGCACCGGTGATCACTTTGCTTACGCGGCCAGCCGGCCACATAGCTCGGGGTAGTGACTGGTCGATAATCATGACGACTGTTCCTTCTGTCAAATTGTCTCTCTCTTTCACCCATTTCTGGCGGGTCTGTAGAGACGGTAGGTAGTGGAGTAGGAAGCTGTTCCAAAACTTGTCAGCCAGTACTTGACTGTACCTCCACATTCTTCGGCCGTTCGCTTCTTCAGGCCTGTACATTGTCTGTGGTAGCGCGGGGTCCAGCCGCCCCATCAAGAGTGTGTTGGGGGTGACTGGGTCGACATCTGCTACATCACTTGAGACGTAACCGAGGGGCTTTGAGTTCAATACTCCCTCGATCTCCGTGAGGACTGTCATTAAGACTTCTTCCGCCACGGTCTGGGCCCCAAGCACGGCGTACGGGGCTGTCTTTATAGAACGTACTTCTCGTTCCCAAGTTCCACCGAAGTGAGGTGCGTTCGGGGGATTAAACTGGAAGTCAATCTGGGATGGAGCGAGGTGGGTCTTAAGTTCTGGGCCCATAGCTTGGAAGCTCTCTCTCAGCTCTCTTTCTCCGCCTTTGAAGTTTGTCCCGTGATCAGACAATAATGTAGACGGTTTTCCTTTCCGTGATGTGAATCTTCGGAAGGCCATAAGGAATGAGTCTGTGCTCATGGTTGGAAGGAGTTCGATATGTATCGCTCTGGTGGTCATGCATTTGAATACAATACCCCACCGCTTCTCGGTTCCTCTTCCTTTCTTTATATACAGCGGGCCGAAACAGTCCATACCGGTGGAGTGAAAAGGCTTGTCGCCGAGTCGGAGGCGACAGGGAGGTAGGTCAGCCATCCGGGGTATACTGGGCTGGGCTCGCCACTTACGACAGTCTAGACAGGTTCGCTGGAAGCGCCGCACTGCTTCTCTCCCTTGCAGTATCCAATAACGACGTCTGATCTCCGCGAAGACTCTCTCTGCCCCTGCGTGGTGCACATCCTCGTCGTATTTCTTTATGATCAGCTCTGTGACCTTGTGTCGGCTGTTCAAGACTATCGGGTACTTGACGTCATCCGGTAAGTCTGGGGCTCTCCGCAGACGACCACCCACTCTGATGAGATTATGGGCGTCGCCCTCGGGGGCTAGGTGGAGCAGTCTGCTGTCTGATGGGACGGGCTTTGCTCCCTGTAGACAGGCTAGCTCATCGGGGAACGAGTCTCTCTGGGCTCGTTGTAGTAGAAGAAGTTCTGCTTCTTCGTAGTCAGCTGCTGAAATGTCAGTCGTGGGCTGAACCTCTGGGTGGTGCCACAGAAATGTCTTTAGCTGCGCACTCTGTAGGGTGAGGCAATCGTCTATGTCGGGGTCTGTGGAGACGAGTGTGTTCAATCCACAGAACATAGGTTTCTTGTTTTCGGCCTCCTCTTTACTCGCCTCCCGTGGGGTGGGTGTAGGCCACTCTTCTTCCGGGAGCTTGAGGAACTCTGGCCCGTCACTGTAGAGGTTGTGACGGGTGAGGTCATCCAGGGACATTCCCCGGGTGATGACGTCAGCTGGGTTGTGTTTGGTGTCCACATACCTCCAGCTCGCTACTTCTGTTAACTCTTGAATCTCGGTGACTCTGACTCCCACGAAGACCTTGTATCTGCACGAATCAGACCGGATCCATGTGAGTACTGTCGTGGAGTCTGACCACAAGATTGTTCTTTGCACCGGGATGGTGAGTTCACGTTGGATTAACGTGGCGAGCTGCGCTCCTGCTAGGGCTGCGCAGAGCTCTAGACATGGGATAGATTGTTGCTTTCGTGGGGCTATTCTTGAGCGAGCCAGGATGAAAGCAGTATGTATTTCTCCTCCCTCCTCTCGGGCACGCAAGTAGGCCACCGAACCGTAGGCTACTTCAGAGGCGTCGCTGAATACGTGCAGGTCGATCTTGCATGTCTCTGGCCTCACTGTGGGTGGGAAGTAGCTGCGGCGTATATTAACACCTGGGAGTGAGCGGAGTTCCGTCTCCCACTCTCTCCATGTGGATGCAAGGTGTTCGGGTATGGGATCGTCCCAGCCCTGGTCCTTGTCCCATAGCGCTCTTACAATCATCTTTGCCCTGGTGGTGTAAGGTAGAATACATCCCAACGGGTCATATTGTCTGGCGAGTGTTCTGTATACACTCCGTCTGGTGGTCGGTATTGCCGTCGACCTTCCCTGCTCCTTGGTCAGGGGTTTGTGTCTATAATGGAGCGAGTCTGTTTTGAAGCGCCAGACTAGTCCTAGTGTCATTTCTTGGGCTTCTCCTGGGATGGTCGCCATCCAGGTGTCGCTGCTCGCTGCCTTGTCCTCGGGGGAGAGGCTGCGCAGTACTTGCGGGTCGCTGCTGGCCCACTGCCTGAGATCAAAGCCGCCTTTGATCAGGGAGGCGCGGAGCTTGAGTAGGAGAGCCTCGGCTTCTTCTGGCGTCGAGACGCTTTGTAAACAGTTGTCCACGTAGAAACTATTTGTCACACTTTGTCGGACCTCTTCATCTGCTGCTGGGTCCTCTGCGACGTGTTTTTGTAGTGCAAACGTAGCACAGCATGGGCTGCATGTGGTTCCGAAAGGGAGGACTTCCCATTGATAGATGGCTGGGTGCTCATCTCCGATCCTCTCTCTCCATAGGAACCGCAGCAGGGGCTTGTCCTCCTCCACTAGTCTCACCTGCAGGAACATCCCTTTGATGTCTCCGCTGATAGCCACCTTGTCCTGGCGGAAGCGTAGTAGCACGCCTAGTAGAGAGGGGCCGAGTGTTGGGCCGGCCAAGAGCTCTTTATTCAGATTTTGTGATCCGATCTGGTAGCTGCAGTTAAACACAATACGATCCTTGCCGTTGTGGTGGACCTTGTGGTGCGGCACGTACCATGATTTGGTCGTCTGATCGGCCTCTTTAATGTCAATTTTCTTTATGTGTCCCGCTGTGATTAGCTTGTTAATCTCAGCGCGGTACACAGCCTCTTGAGCGGGGTCTTTGGCTAGGCGCCGCTCTGTGTTCAATAGATACCGCTCCGTTGCCTCTTTTGTGGCGTGAAAGGTGGGCATTCCCTCTCGCCTCAGGAGTGGAGTTGCGTATCTCATCACTCCGTTGACTGTGACTCTCTTTGTCCCTTGCTCGAGGAGGGCTATAGCGTAAATATCTTCCTTAGAACGAATGTCTTTCTTTTCGTTCTTAAAGGGCATTGTCTCTAGTGTCCATAGCCTCTCGACATGCTGCAGGAGTGTGGTGTCTTCTTCTGTCACTCTGGAGTGGAGGCAGCTAGTGGCTGCTGTTCTGTTAAGAGACTTGGCGAGGGGGCCTTGTAATGTCCATCCTAGGCGGGTCTCGACTGCTGCAGGACAACCTCTGGGTCCTGTATGGACCCGGTCTATCGGGACTATGAGGTCTGCATGGTCGGAGCCTATCAGCAGGGTCGGGGTGGCACCGTCTATGAGCGGGATAGGGAGTTGACGCAGGTGCACATATTTATCCATCAGCTTGGCGATGGGGTAGGTGTACTGCAATAGTCCTATTTCTTGGCTGGTGAAAGCATTAGTAATCCTATACCGTCTCTCTGGCTGCCCGCTTGCTGCGATAGTGAAGGAGACATTCTCGCCCTTTATCGTCTTTAGATCTCTTCTTATTGTCCGAATCGTCATCTGGTTCTCGCTCCCCCGCAGCCCCAGCTGGGCCGCAGCGGACGCGAGGAGAAGGGTCTTCTCTGACCCGTCATCAAGGACGGCGTAAGTGTCCATGACCTTATCTTGGTAACTCAGTGTTACGCGGACCACCTTTAAGAGCACCTGGGCGCCGCTGCTGCTAGCGGGGTCAATGTACATAACACTTGCCTTTGTGCTGCTGGATGGTGCAGGCTTTCTTCTGTTACTGTCGTGTAGGACATCTAGGTGGGCTCCGTCACACTGACTACACCTCTTCTTGAGGCGGCACTCGGCTGCCATGTGACTGCGCGCACATTGGTAACAGCGCCTGTTGGACTTTATCCATTGACTCACTTCTTCAGCGGTCATCTTCTTGAACAGGTCACATTGTGACAACCAGTGTTCCTTTTCGCAGTACGGGCACACCATCTTCCACTTCTCTTTCATCGAGGGGGTACTGTGGTTCTTGCTGCTCGGTACTGATTCTGATTGGTGCATGACAGTCACCGATCTTCGGCCATCGTTTGCTCTCCTAGGTCCCTCTAGCTTGGTGTGCTCCGCACGAACGTATCCAACCGTAGTCTGCTGACTTCTCTCGCCAGGAAGTCGGCTAGGTCTAGGAGGGATGGCTCGGGACCGTTAGGATCACGGTGGTCTCTTTGCCGCCTGAAGCGCTCCTGTCGGGCGGGCGGCAGCTTCGCTAAAATCCTCTCGACGTTCGAGTTTGCGTATAGTTCGTGCATACCCTTTTCTCGTTGCGCCCCCAGCATCCCTACCAGGGATTGTACTTTGATAAACAGGTCGTCTAGTGAGCGATTGTCTGTTGCTGGGGGTAGGCGGTCAATATGCCTTATCTCTTGTATTACGTAATCCCATATACGTCCATATCTTTGGTCTAGTGCTGCTAGAGCCGCTGTGTATGGGGTAGTAGAGGTGGCATAGGCCAGCGCTATGTTGTGCGCTCTGGGCACTTTCAGGTGCTTCAATAGGATAGCATACTTGTGGCGTTCATCAGCTACATCCACCATCATTGTCTCTAAGCACATCCGTAGCTCCGTGTACTGTGCTCGGTTCTCATGGGTGAAGTCTGGAAACGTCGGTGTGCCAATGTATGACGCCGTGGATGGCTGGCACATCGGTGAGCGTTGGAAGAGAGGCCTCCTGGGCGAGTCTCCTCTTACGCCTCTCGGTGGGCTGGTACCGGCAGGGTACCATGGCCCGCTGGTCCAGGTACTATTCCTCGGGACTGGTCGTGCGTCATGCTCACCCGTGAATAGAGTCGGGGGTCTGTAGCGCAGAGCCGCGGGGGTATAGCCTGGGCTGTACTGGACCTCCTGGTCCTGTGGAGTAATGTGCTGCTGTCGGGCTTGACTCTCCTCTTCTCCCTCTTCTTCCTCTGCCAGGTCATCTAGATCCTGTAGTCGTCGATTTAGCCTCTCCGCGGTGTACGCCGTTCCTTCCTTGTAGCTGGGTCTCACTGGGACCAGTCGGGGAAGGGGTTCGGAGGGGGGTATAGACTCTCTCTGGTGGTCGGGCTCAGGGTCGCTTAATCGGTTAGGGGAGGGTGCCCTTGACCCGTGTCTTGACGAGGCCCTGGAACCCCTTGTGGAGGGAGGGGGTGTTGCCCTGGTGATCAGCTGCTCCATTAGCTGCGCTTGTAGTCTGTTGCGCTCGGCTTGTAGTCTGTCGCGCTCGGCTTCGCGCTTGGTGAGATCTGCTTCTCTTTGGGCACCGGCAGCGGCACGCTGGGTGTCGGCCCGGTCTCTTGCCATATTCTCTTCCGTCTGAAGGCGTCTCAGCTCCAGACGCATGCGCTCTTCGTCGCTCCGTTGCTGCGCTTGGAGGCGTTCTCTTTCAATGGTAGAATGTTCTCGCTCGCTAAGCATCTGTGCTTGGAGTTGTTCGCGCTCGCTAAGCGTCTGTGCTTGGAGTCGATCACGCTCCGTAGAGGCTGCTAGGCTGGCGAGGAACGCCTGTGCCAGCATCCTGTCCGCCTCGCTGGGGGAAGACGCTGGTTGAGGTGATCCGCTCCTGGCAGTACTCGTTGGGGATGCGTTCCCCTGCGGGGAGTCCTGGAGCTCTATCTCCTCGGCGCTCTCCTCATCTTGTTCCGTGCAGAGTTCCATCTCTGGAGGGTTGTCTTCCTCCCGGAGCTCTTCGGGGACTACTTCTTCGGTCTTGGCGGGGGGTAAAGTCGTGTCAGTTCCCTCCTGGTCCCCACCGTGAGCTTGGTCAGTTACATTAGAACCCACTAGGGCCTCTGTGGTCGGGGTATCCTGGTTGATAGGGTCAGACATAATTTTACTTTCTACTTTTACCGCGTTTACCGTTTGTAGAAGGCTAGGTAGTATACTGGCAGCGTAATCCTCTAAGTACTGAGGTGGCTGTCGTCTACGCTGCGGGCGTTCTACTTTAGGAGGACCGTTTCGTGGAGTGTTCATCATAGGCCATTTCAATATTAATACCACTATATTAATATTACACTAATTACCCTCCGGCTCGAAGGACCAATTGTAGCTGAGGGGTACAATTCCCTGACTGTATTGATAAGTATGGTATCATTAAACCACTACCGCTTTATGTACTTTAACTACTGGCCATACAGTACACGATATCTAAATATGATGAACACTTTCCCACAATGAAATCGGTTCCCGACAAAGGTAATAATCAAATATTTAATATAGCAAAAGGTACATATGATATTTACTATTACATTTATGATTTGAATGCACTTGTAAGGCAAATGAGTACTCGTAGGCAAATCAACACTGAATGTCCAATCTCTGGTTACGCAGGAAGCAAGTATACAACCTGGCTCTTAGGGAATTAGATCTATGGTACACTTAATGATATAGCAGGATATTCTGGAAGGGGTCCTCCCGGTTGTAAGCCGGCAGGGGGGGTAGGAGAGCCGTCGGTAGTAGACCGTCTGGTCAACGATATCTAGGGAGACTTCAAGTACAGAAGACAGTGCAGTAGACTCTTGATCCGCAGATGAATACACCTTGGTTCTCTTGTAGGCTGTAGCTCCACAGTGAAGAAGAAGCTAGGCGACCTCAGTCTCTCTGAGCGCCGACTCAACTTGACTCCTCTCGGGGGTAAATCCAACACTCACAGGCGTCGGCGATTATCCGCTCCACAAATCACAGTACCAAAGCAAATATATTCCAGCCGCATAGGGCTCAGCAGTCGTCGGGTAGGTAATCCAGTGTACATGTCCCTCGGTCCTCGTCTAGATCTCCTCGGATGAAGGCGCCATGTGGTCGGCCCAGCCTGGTTAAGACTCTAGATAACACGAGGAAGCGTTGGAGATGCTGGTCACTTTAGAACTCTAACCGCACGATGCACCATACACGATAGACTATTATTACTTAATAGAAATACGTCGCACTCGACGGTACAGTGCCAAACTCTGACAATTCAGCTATTAATTCGCACGAGGTCTCGATGCTATTCTAAGGCCAAACAGGCCATACTACACCGCACGCGGTATCGTGGGTGAGGCTTCACGTTCTGTTACTAAGTTGGGTAGAAGGGTAAAGGACTAAGGGTCTTCTACATTTACTTGCGCCATATTTATATGCACGGTGAACAAATAGTGCCACTCTCATTTCGGTAGCCGTATCCCTGAGCGGAGCCGGGGCTAGTACGGACATGTCTCGTCGGTACCTTTGAACTTGACGCCAGGGGCTGGTCCCCTGGCGCCTGGTCCTTTTGTCCAATAAGAGAATGAACTATTATGGGCTATAGTAGGCTAAAGGGATATTCCGTGTATATGTACAAGGAATATACAAGGGATATCAAACGATATACAAATACTATTCAATATATATCAATAAATAAATATATATATTCGGTTTAATCTGATCCTTCGTAACAAATATGATATAGTATAGCTAGTGTTTCTCAACTGGTGGGTCGCGACCCAAAAGTGGGTCGCGGGGCCATTTTGAGTGGGTCGCGGATGTGTGCGTAAAAAAAAGAACGGTAATTTTAGTTTTTACTTTATTTTTTTTTACTACCTATCTTTGTGAAAGTGGCTTCTCAGCTCTGGTCCAGCTGAAGACAAAGCAGAGGAACAGATTGGACATTGAGCACGACCTCAGAGTTGCTTTGTCTACCATCACCCCAGACTTTGAGACTCTTGTCAGGAGCAAACAACATCCCCAGTTATCCCATTAGTTCCCTGGGATGTTATGCTAAGAAGTCTGCTAAGAAGGATATATTATTCATTATTATTATTATTTTTTATTATTATTATTATTATTATTTTATTTCATTGTGTTTTTAGCCCTTAGTTGCACTTTTGTTGCAACCCCAGTTATCCCATTAGTTCCCCCAAACTTAGGTCTGTTATGTTAAGCTAAGAAATATGCTAACGAGGGCCTATAGCCTATAAATATTATTACATTTTTTCATAAGCGTAAAGATACAAGGACAACAGTTATATTAACGGTCAAGTTAGTTTACTGTATGCAGGCTTCACAGGGCTCCGTGTGACATGTCTGTGCCATGCTGCGTTATGTGCAAATTACTGTTGCATAATGTAGGCTATGCTATTATATCTAATTCATATAGGCTACCTAATACCGACAACAAAATAGATTGTATGCCTCTACAAATCATATTATAACCGGTAGCCAATCGAACGGAACGAATAAAGGGATTCATATTCCAGCATGGTTATAATGACATTGACAGTTTGACACCAACGCCAAACAGTGGTTAACAGTCTTTATTAGTGTTTTGAGCTGTCCAGGCAGAATTGCAGCAATGGTCTTAGGGAGTCGTTGATATCTGACATCACCGTGTACAAGTCCGCCAGCCTTTTATTTCTCCCATAACACGCAGTGTGTCTTCTTGGTTCGACAGCGCCTCCGTGAACAATCTCGCTCGTGGAGTTTCTCAGAGTTCGCTCGGGTTAGTCCATTATTGCACATCCCATGGGGGGTGTTTCGTTACCATATATGGATAATCATGCACGAGCATCGACGGTAAGAACAAATGGTATTTATCAATACGGAGTGTGCGTAGGACCCGTGTACGCACGGTTGATAAATCCCGATATTTCTGTGCATACACACATTTTAAATTCCGTGCGTAGGAACGGAAATAGAACACTTTATACGCATTGTTGATAAATGAGGGCCCAGGAATCTCCTCTGGAGCAGGAGACACCGACCAGGGCGGTGGACAGGACCTGTGGCGCCGGGAACCCTGTATCCCCCTGGGGGCTCCATGGCGGGCCAGGCGATTTCCCTCCCATGGGTACGCCTGGGCTCCAGGGGAAGCTCTCTGCTGCTCCGTGTCAGGAGCAGTAGCTAGGTTGGCACCCAAGGCAGTGCTACTGTAGCAGTTGGGGGCCTGCTAGCTGAAGGAGAGACTCTAGTAGCACCGACACTGCTAGCTGAAGGGGCAGTCCTAGCGGTAGAGGCTATGCTAGCTGGAGAGGCTAGCAGTTGGGGCCAAGGAACCCATACAGAGAGCTGTCCTAGCCACTGGAATTAAGCTAGCTGAAGGGGCAGTCCTAAGAGTAGGGAACGAGCTAGCTGAAGGGGCAGTCCTAGCTGTGGGGAACAAGCTAGCTGAAGGGGCAGTCCTAGCTGTGGGGAACAGGCTAGCTGAAGGGGCAGTCCTAGCTGTGGGAAACAAGCTAGCTGAAGGGGCAGTCCTAGCTGTGGGAACCATAGTACTAGCTGACAGAGCGGCTCCAGGGAATGAGGCTATGCTTGCTGAAGGGGCAGTCCTAGCAGTGGGGACCATACTAGCTGAAGGGGCAGTCCTTGCAGTGGGGGCTACGCTAATCTCAGAGACCCTGCCAGCTGAAGGAGTGGTCCCAGCATTAAAGGCCAAGTTAGCAGTAGAGACTGTGCTAGCTGCCTGGGCTGTGCTAGCTGCAGGGGACTATGTTAGCTTTAAGGGCTACATTAGCAATATAGGTTGTGCTAGCTGTCTGGGATGTGCTAGCTTTAGAGGCCTTGCTACCAGCAGGGGCTATACTAGCTGTGGAGGCCTGGCTAGCAGCAGGAGCTACGCTAGCAGTAGGAACTGTACTAGCAGTAGAAGCTAAGCTAGCAGTAGGGGCTTGCCTGGAGACTAGAGGCTGGAAAAGTGTCCTTATCCAGGATCTCAGGTACACATCCAGCTGTGGGGTCAGCTCAGGGTTCCACTCCCGGACCGAGTAGATGCAGGGTGGCCCTCCTCTCCTCCAAGGAGAAGGAAGGAACATCGTCCCTGCCGAGGACCTCCAAGCTCTCCAAGGCCTTCCTCGTCCTGTTCGCTGGGTCCAGTTCTGGTTGGTTCATTCTGTTAGGGATTGGTGTTGTAATCGCAGACAGGACGAGGAGGAAGCAGGCAGGACGAGATGGAGTGTAATAGGGCTGCAACGATTAGTCAACATAATTGACGACGTCGATCATAAAAAATCGTTGACGGGAATTTTTGCGTCGATGCGTCGTATAAAAAAATCAGAGACGCAAATGTTCATTTGTAACTGCAATGCACTACAGGAAGTGCTGGGGGCAGTATCGTTTCCATTGTCGTTACCATATATGGATAATCATGCACGAGCATCGACGGTAAGAACAAATGGTATTTATCAATACGGAGTGTGCGTAGGACCCGTGTACGCACGGTTGATAAATCCCGATATTTCTGTGCATACACACATTTTAAATTCCGTGCGTAGGAACGGAAATAGAACACTTTATACGCATTGTTGATAAATGAGGGCCCAGGAATCTCCTCTGGAGCAGGAGACAGCGACTAGGGCGGTGGACAGGACCTGTGGCGCCGGGAACCCTGTATCCCCCTGGGGGCTCCATGGCGGGCCAGGCGATTTCCCTCCCATGGGTACGCCTGGGCTCCAGGGGAAGCTCTCTGCTGCTCCGTGTCAGGAGCAGTAGCTGGGTTGGCACCCAAGGCAGTGCTACTGTAGCAGTTGGGGGCCTGCTAGCTGAAGGAGAGACTCTAGTAGCACCGACACTGCTAGCTGAAGGGGCAGTCCTAGCGGTAGAGGCTATGCTAGCTGGAGAGGCTAGCAGTTGGGGCCAAGGAACCCATACAGAGAGCTGTCCTAGCCACTGGAATTAAGCTAGCTGAAGGGGCAGTCCTAAGAGTAGGGAACGAGCTAGCTGAAGGGGCAGTCCTAGCTGTGGGGAACAAGCTAGCTGAAGGGGCAGTCCTAGCTGTGGGGAACAGGCTAGCTGAAGGGGCAGTCCTAGCTGTGGGAAACAAGCTAGCTGAAGGGGCAGTCCTAGCTGTGGGAACCATAGTACTAGCTGACAGAGCGGCTCCAGGGAATGAGGCTATGCTTGCTGAAGGGGCAGTCCTAGCAGTGGGGACCATACTAGCTGAAGGGGCAGTCCTAGCAGTGGGGGCTACGCTAATCTCAGAGACCCTGCCAGCTGAAGGAGTGGTCCCAGCATTAAAGGCCAAGTTAGCAGTAGAGACTGTGCTAGCTGCCTGGGCTGTGCTAGCTGCAGGGGACTATGTTAGCTGTAAGGGCTACATTAGCAATATAGGTTGTGCTAGCTGTCTGGGATGTGCTAGCTTTAGAGGCCTTGCTACCAGCAGGGGCTATACTAGCTGTGGAGGCCTGGCTAGCAGCAGGAGCTACGCTAGCAGTAGGAACTGTACTAGCAGTAGAAGCTAAGCTAGCAGTAGGGGCTTGCCTGGAGACTAGAGGCTGGAAAAGTGTCCTTATCCAGGATCTCAGGTACACATCCAGCTGTGGGGTCAGCTCAGGGTTCCACTCCCGGACCGAGTAGATGCAGGGTGGCCCTCCTCTCCTCCAAGGAGAAGGAAGGAACATCGTCCCTGCCGAGGACCTCCAAGCTCTCCAAGGCCTTCCTCGTCCTGTTCGCTGGGTCCAGTTCTGGTTGGTTCATTCTGTTAGGGATTGGTGTTGTAATCGCAGACAGGACGAGGAGGAAGCAGGCAGGACGAGATGGAGTGTAATAGGGCTGCAACGATTAGTCAACATAATTGACGACGTCGATCATAAAAAATCGTTGACGGGAATTTTTGCGTCGATGCGTCGTATAAAAAAATCAGAGACGCAAATGTTCATTTGTAACTGCAATGCACTACAGGAAGTGCTGGGGGCAGTATCGTTTCCATTGTCATTACCATATATGGATAATCATGCACGAGCATCGACGGTAAGAACAAATGGTATTTATCAATACGGAGTGTGCGTAGGACCCGTGTACGCACGGTTGATAAATCCCGATATTTCTGTGCATACACACATTTTAAATTCCGTGCGTAGGAACGGAAATAGAACACTTTATACGCATTGTTGATAAATGAGGGCCCAGGAATCTCCTCTGGAGCAGGAGACAGCGACTAGGGCGGTGGACAGGACCTGTGGCGCCGGGAACCCTGTATCCCCCTGGGGGCTCCATGGCGGGCCAGGCGATTTCCCTCCCATGGGTACGCCTGGGCTCCAGGGGAAGCTCTCTGCTGCTCCGTGTCAGGAGCAGTAGCTGGGTTGGCACCCAAGGCAGTGCTACTGTAGCAGTTGGGGGCCTGCTAGCTGAAGGAGAGACTCTAGTAGCACCGACACTGCTAGCTGAAGGGGCAGTCCTAGCGGTAGAGGCTATGCTAGCTGGAGAGGCTAGCAGTTGGGGCCAAGGAACCCATACAGAGAGCTGTCCTAGCCACTGGAATTAAGCTAGCTGAAGGGGCAGTCCTAAGAGTAGGGAACGAGCTAGCTGAAGGGGCAGTCCTAGCTGTGGGGAACAAGCTAGCTGAAGGGGCAGTCCTAGCTGTGGGGAACAGGCTAGCTGAAGGGGCAGTCCTAGCTGTGGGAAACAAGCTAGCTGAAGGGGCAGTCCTAGCTGTGGGAACCATAGTACTAGCTGACAGAGCGGCTCCAGGGAATGAGGCTATGCTTGCTGAAGGGGCAGTCCTAGCAGTGGGGACCATACTAGCTGAAGGGGCAGTCCTAGCAGTGGGGGCTACGCTAATCTCAGAGACCCTGCCAGCTGAAGGAGTGGTCCCAGCATTAAAGGCCAAGTTAGCAGTAGAGACTGTGCTAGCTGCCTGGGCTGTGCTAGCTGCAGGGGACTATGTTAGCTGTAAGGGCTACATTAGCAATATAGGTTGTGCTAGCTGTCTGGGATGTGCTAGCTTTAGAGGCCTTGCTACCAGCAGGGGCTATACTAGCTGTGGAGGCCTGGCTAGCAGCAGGAGCTACGCTAGCAGTAGGAACTGTACTAGCAGTAGAAGCTAAGCTAGCAGTAGGGGCTTGCCTGGAGACTAGAGGCTGGAAAAGTGTCCTTATCCAGGATCTCAGGTACACATCCAGCTGTGGGGTCAGCTCAGGGTTCCACTCCCGGACCGAGTAGATGCAGGGTGGCCCTCCTCTCCTCCAAGGAGAAGGAAGGAACATCGTCCCTGCCGAGGACCTCCAAGCTCTCCAAGGCCTTCCTCGTCCTGTTCGCTGGGTCCAGTTCTGGTTGGTTCATTCTGTTAGGGATTGGTGTTGTAATCGCAGACAGGACGAGGAGGAAGCAGGCAGGACGAGATGGAGTGTAATAGGGCTGCAACGATTAGTCAACATAATTGACGACGTCGATCATAAAAAATCGTTGACGGGAATTTTTGCGTCGATGCGTCGTATAAAAAAATCAGAGACGCAAATGTTCATTTGTAACT